>NC_061514.1:15887021-16187021 GCF_022539505.1 Lolium rigidum | reverse complement strand
ATGTTGAAAAAACTTGTTCGTGGAGCTCTATTTTACAGCCTCTAGTGAAGGGCTGGTTTTGGCTTTTTGGTTGCGCTGTAAAATAGAGCCTCCGGTGAAGCTCGTGTCGGCACCGCGGGCTGTATCCGGATCGAACGCGCTGCAAGCGACTTTTACATCGCCAAATTTTAGAGCTTCTGTTGGAGATGCTCTTAGACGCTAAATAAATAATTATCTCTTTGTCTATATATGCGCGCGGGGGGAGATGCATGCATCGTCCTTTCTGATGTTTAGTTGTACTAACCGTGGAAAATCAAGTACTACTAACTGGTACCTCTTTTGATACTACTCTGAATTATATTACTCCCTACTATGAGTAGTCTTATGTCGACATACTCTAGCACTAGCCATGATTACGATCACGGGACCATAGGCGGCGCCAGAGCTGGTGCTTCTAGTGACCTAGACGCATCAAGTGCTACAGACGGTATGGTCAATGGTTGCGGAGATGTCGGTGGCCATAGCTGGTTCCATGGTGACGATGGCTCTTGCGATTGAGCCGTCGCCCGTCGGCATAGGTTGATGCGATGGAGGTTGCGACGCCGTGGTAGAATCTGCCGCCACAAGCTCGAACTCATCCAAGTGGATGCCAAGGCCTGCGTACAGCTCCGACCGTCCGACGCGACGATGCCCAACTTGACGGCTTCGTCATCGTCCAACTCGTCTGACTAGCAGGGGAGCTCGTAGTACCTATGAATCTCCTCGAGCTGCTACAACTGCCACGAGAGGAACCCGAGGTAGTCAAACGTGTCGTTGTACGGGCCCTCGGCGGGATGTCGTCGCCACAGGATATCATTGGTACGGGAGCGATCCAGGCCGACGCATAAGCTTAAAATAGGTCAGCCTGCACGGCTCGATCGATTTAAATTGAGTCGCTAGGTTAAATTTTTCTTATCAAACAGGCAGACTAGATGAATTTGGGTCGGGTCACTGGCAAACATAAGCCCCTTGAGCGCGGCCACAACTACTCAAGGAGCACATGGGTTGCGGCAGGGCATCTATCCACCACCCTGCGGCGCCCATCGTATCTCCGGCCTCGGCTCTGCTGATCTGATCGTGCCGCGCCGCGCCGGGCGAGGCATGCAGGCGCCGCTTGGCTTGGGCATATTCCTCCAACTGCGCTCTGGCTTGCCTCGCTCCCGTGTCGTTTCGTTTGGCTTGACCAACCACCTCCAACGGCGACGGCTTAACGACGCCCGCATCGTGGTCGATCGTCGATCCCCGGCGCGCGCGGCCGGTGGCACGTGCGCGCGGCGCCGCGGCAGGGTTCCACTGAACTTGGGCGCGCGCGCGGGTGCGGCGTCGGACAGATTCGTATCTCCAGTTTTGTATCTCGCGAATCCTGGAGTCTGCGGCGGGCGCCCATTTGACCGGCAACGACGACGCCGCGGCCTGCACACGTACATCTGGTCACCGACGGATCCGCATTATATGGGCGTGCTGTAGCGGCGACTTGACTAACACACCCAGCATTTTGGATCGCTGCGTGATTTCAGCGGCGCGCGCGTGCATCTACAGCCTGCAGTCGGTGCTTACATTGACCTTGTCATTTCCTTGGCGTCCCACAAACAGTGCATCTTTTGTTTTTTGAACTACAGTCGATGCACTTGGGTTGTGAATGCTTGTCCCATGAAAACACACTGCTAGTAGCTGCGTTTGGCTTTTCATTAACTTTTCTTGCTTAGGCCGAGGGCAACCGAGCTAGACTAAGAAGAATCAGTTGAAAGCCATAACATGCTCCACTTTCTTAGCCAGGAAGCGTGTCTACCCGAGAGCAGTTAACCGGTATCACGGCTTGAATTAGGGGTCAGACTCGTCACTCACTCGCATAGCCTGGTAAGTCGTTACTGAACTTCGGAGGCAAGCGGGGCTATATATCATGGCAGCTGCAGCGAGCTATGACAAGTTCGTGGACGTCGACTACACAATCTACTCTGTTCAGTATTCACGACGGTGAAATGTCTGTCGCTACCAACGGGCAAGGGTACGTCAATCACGCAATAGCACAACTGCACACAACTTGACGGTCGCATCCACCACGGGCTCTACAGGTAACAACAGGTCAGGCCGGAGGCGGAGGCGGCGTGGCCTGAAATCCGCAAGGCGATCTTGTGAAAGCTACTACTCCGGCAATGCAATCATTGGTCGCGCGCCCAAAATCCGACGAGAAATCGTCCGATTCGTGTCAGAAGATGCCGAGACACCGGCCACATGCTGCCCGGATTGACTGCCCGCCGGGCCGGCCTGCGGACAGCGCCCGGTCACATGCACGAGCACTAGCGCCTCCGCCACCTGACCAAGCGCCGCCCGATCGATCTCGGTCCAGACGATTCCTTCTTCCACTTTCCAAAATGGACACCCATAGGCCGATGTGATGTGATGTGACCATCTGCGTCCTAGGTTGTAAGGGCATCTCCAACGAGGTGACGAAAACGGAGCTGATCCACCGTTTGTGTCCGCCGAGCCGTAAAAGGCGCCGGGTTTCTGCTCCCGGGGCGACGCAAAATGACCGGACCGTCCGCGGCGAAGGAAATGTGGCCCAAATATGCGCCTCAGATGTGTCTATGCGGACGCGCAAAGTGTTCGCTCGCGTCTGGCGGACGTTTCGTTGGGCCCACCTGGCAGCGACCCTGGCTTAATGCGTCTTCTCACGCGCGACTGACGCCGCTGCGTCGCTTTGGCAGTCTGCGCCACGTTAATGGCGATGCCTCGCCTGCCGAGTGGACGCCGCCCACCTCCGCCAACGCAGTAATGATGATGCCACGCGTCCTGCGGCCGTCGCCTGCCTCCGGCTATATAGAGAGGGCACACGCTCTTCTTCCTCATCCACTCCTCCACACAAACCCTAGCCACCACAATCTCCACCGTAGCGCCACCTAGCTCTTCCTGCGACGGAGCCAGGCCCGCGAGGAAGTCCATGGCGGGTCCTGGTGACCGACGAGGCGGTCGAGGCTATGGGCCTGGGCGCCCACGGGGCCGGGGCAGGGGCCATCGTGGTGGAGCAGCTACGACACCACAGTCGCTGCCGCCTGCGCCTTCCTCATTTTCGCAGGAGGAGCGCTGCTTCGAGTTCCTCCTTCGCATCGATGAAGACCCACTTGGCATCAAGCGGCTCCCGAACATGTTCGCCAAGTTCGTCGATGGCGTCGAGCCGGACCAGTTGCAGCTACGGGAGGTCAGCTGCAACTTCTGCCGGTGGCCTGTCGAGGTCTTGTTCGGCTGGCAGGGCAAGATGTACCTGCACACGGGGTGGGACAAGTTCGCCCGCGACCTCGCGCTCGAGCCCGGCTGCCAGCTCACCTTCCTCTACGAGGGGGATGACGAGATGATCGTCAAGGTGTTCGATGACACAGTCTGCCGTAGGCACTACCACACCGATGAGTCCGGCTCGGACACCAACAGTTAAAACTGTTAGAGCGTTCTTTCTTTGCAGCGAATATGGCCACAAGCCAATTTTTCGAAATGGGGAATAAAACCCCGGCTTCTGCATCATGATGATGCACACGGCTTTTAATTAAAAAAGTCACGAGTACATAGTTTATAACATCTTTGGCATCGCCCAGAGTTGATACAAGAATCAACCAGCGAAAAAAACAAAGTGAAACAGGACTACACATCATCGTAGCCGTCTACTGTGCCGCCAGCCAACCTGGCACAAGATATCCTGAGCGACCATCTAGAGCCGTGTGCATCCAGTAGCCATAGCATCCCGCTGTCCCTCCGGTGAGAGTAGAGCCCACAGCTGAACCCAATGTGACACCATATGGATAACCTGCAAAAAGTGAAAAGATTGTTTTTTTGTTAAAAATAATATCATTCCTCGCCCTCCGTATAGAGCAACATAAGGCAGAAACCCCAATACGGATGAAAGCCTTAGATTGTATATCAACTCCATTTAACCAATTATCAAACAAATTCGTAATATTGGTTGGAGGTGGAAGATCGAAAGTAAAATTAACCGTGCGCCAAAGTATTTTAGCTAAAGGACAAGTGATGAACAATTATTCAATAGTCTCCTGCTCTCCGCAAAAAAACACATTTTGTACACCCATTCCACCGTCTTTTAGCCAAATTATGTTTAGTAAGAAAAACCTTATTACTTAAAAACCACATAAATATTTTAATCTTAAGGGGAACTTTAACTTTCCATAGGTATTTTCGCAAAAAAAGTGTGTGGTCATTTATAAGATCCTCATACATAGATTCACTGTAAACAAACCATTTGTTGTCAAACTCCAAATAAATTGATCATTCTCATCAGATAAATTAATCCTCATAAGCTTTCGGCATAGTTGTAACCATAAAGTCCATTTGTTTCCCACCAACAATCTTCTGAAACTGATATTCAGAGGCGTTTGAGCTAACACATTAGCTACCGTTACATTCTTGTGATGCATAATATTATATAAGGATGGATATTGTTGGGCTAAAGGTGTTTTTCCTAACCAAATATCTTCCCAAAAACGAGTATTTACTCCATTACCCACTTTGAAAAAACCTCTACTAAAAAAATCGTCTTTAACCCCCATCAATCTCTTCCAAAAGGGAGAGTCTGTAGGTTTAGCTTTTACCTCAGATAAGGTCCTTTGTCTTAGGTATTTATTCTGCATCAATTCTTGCCACACCCCTTCCTCGTTAAGAAGTTTGTAAAGCCACTTACTCAATAAACATCTATTTTTGAGTTCGAGAACCTCAATACCTAAACCCCTTTGATATTTGGGTCGGCAAACAATATTCCACTAGGTAAGTCTATATTTTCTTTTATTTTCCTCGGATTGCCAAAAAATCTAGATCTATAGAAATCCAATCTTTTCCTTACCCCAACAGGTAACTCTAGAAAAGACAGCATAAACATAGGTAAGCTTGTTAAAACTGAATTGATAAGGACAAGTCTATCCCCATAGGACAGTAGTTTGCCTTTCCAGCATCTCAATTTACTTTCAAACCGGGTCTCCACTGGGTACCAATAATAATTTCTAAGCTTTCTGTAATGGATAGGAATACCTAAGTATTTAAAGGGTAAAGAGCCAGCATCACATCCAATATCTGTTTATACTGGTCATCCTCATCCTTTGCCTTACCAAAACAAAAATCTCACTCTTGTGAAATTAATTTAAGCCCTGAGAGTTCTTCAAATAGACATAAAATTAGTTTCATATTCACAGCTTTCATGAGGTCGTGTTCCAAGAAAAAGGATAGTGTCATCGGCATATTGTAATATAGAGATCCCCCTCAACAAGATGATGAATAAGGCCTCCTACTTGACCATCATTTTTTGCTCGTTCGATTACGATGGCTAACATATCCACCACAATATTAAAAAGTATAGGAGACAACGGATCACCTTGTGACATAGGCATCCCGAATGGGCCTGCCGAAGAAGCTACCCGGGGTTTCCTGAAGGCCCACTAACCGAAGAATATAAAGCCCGGAAGCCCATTGAAGTGTCGGTATGAAAGATAGGGATAGATTAGGAATAAGATGTAATTATACGGGACAAACTCAGAAAGCCTCCCGGTATTTGTAACTTGTACGGCACAAAACCCTTGGATCAGCCTCCTATATAAGGGGGAGTCGAGGGATAAAGAAAGGATCAATTTCATTGTCAACACAACCCTAGTTTTTAGTAGTCGAGCACCTTTTCGGCTGAAACTTTCGAGATCTACTTGCGCTCTACTTTCCGCGAAACCCTAGTCTACAACTCGTAGGCATTGACAAGTTAACCCCTTGTCAATTTGCGCCGTCTGTGGGAATTGGAGGCGACAAGGAGCTGATATCGATGGCATCGTCAACATCTTCGAGAACATCGTCAACTTCGTCGGTAGCAAGCAACGCGATGGACGGAGGTAAACAGATCAAAACTAGTCTCGTTGATTTTATTCCTCACCCTCCCGCCCGTGTGGATGCATATGCGTACCTGGAGGAGCCAATGGAGATGACGTTCGGAAGTTTCCACTTTTGCGTCGGGAAAGAGGGGTCGCATCGTCTCGCGGTACCGAATTCTTCAGGTCCGTCAGCGGTCGATTCCAATCTCTCGGGATCATCATCATCGTTCGAGTCATGCGATGACAAGATTTCGCCGCCAAGCTTCATCAAGACGGCGTCAAGCGGAAAACTCGCCGACATCTTCGGCAACATGTCCTTCGGGCCGTATGCAGACTCCGATCTAAGCAGCGACTCGGAAAGCATCGAAAACTTCGACTTTCAAATTGTCTTCACCTACAATAGTTCCTTCTTGTTGCTCTAACTGAAGTATTTTCTTTTTTCTATGTTTCCCATTTGCAATCAAATGGAAATATCTCGTATTATTCCCCCTTCTTGAATATGTTTAACTTTAGCTCTTTGAGCCTATTTAGACTTCTCTTCTCTTCTTAATTTATTTAGCTTCTCATTTGCGTTTTTAAGAGCTTCTCTCCCCGACACCGTCAAGTTATTCGTTTCATCTTTCACATCTAAATGATCAATAATACCAAGTAACCTGTCCTTCTCTTTTTTATAAACTCCGCTTTGGTTCTTGGCTGAGTTCCATTCTTTTTCAATCATCTCAAAAAAACCTTCTTGTCGCAACCAATGCAACTCAAAGGAAAATTTTGGCCTATTACCAAAATGTGCTTTCACCCCTGAGTCAATAAGAATCGGTGTATGATCAGAGTCCGCCCTTGCCAATGCACAAACGGTGACTAAGGGAAATTTTTGTCCCCAAGAGATGGAGGCAAGCACTCTATCTAACTTCTAATAAGTTGGTTCCTCGCGACGACTCGCCCACGTAAATTGTCTCCCCGATAGAGCAATTTCATGCAGGTTCAAATGTGAATAATTGCGTCAAAAACAAAAGGCCACTGAGCTTTGAAATTATCATTATTTTTTCTTCTCGCTTTCGAATAATATTGAAATCACCACCTACCAACATAGGTAATTATTCAGCCTCACATATTCTGACTAATTCCGCTAAATATCCAGCTTTATGTGCGTCTTGAGTAGCCCCATAGACTGGCACTATAATCCATTCGAAACCATCTCTTTTACACTTGATATGGAGCTTTACACAAAAGTCTCCAATGCTCACTTTTAGCACCTCAAACGTGTCAGAATTTATACCAACTAAAATGCCTCCAGATCGACCATGTGGTGGTAAACAGAACAAAGAGTAACTAAATCCCGCAGCAAGTTGATTAAAAAAGGAATAGAGAAATTAGATCTTCCAGTCTCCAATAAGGCTACAAAATCTAATTAAGGTCCCTAATTACCTCTTTAACAAACAAATGCTTTGTGGTATCTCCCAAACCACCAGGATTCCATTTCATTCCTTTTAGATTCTGCATTAAGAAAACTGCTTTTTAATTCTTCTCCTAGAACTTTTACGAATATTATTGGTATCATAGGTTTTTCTCACCTTAGTCTTCTTTTCCTTAACTACCGGCTTTAGATGTTCCAAATGATCATCTAAGTCCAGTGGAATGCCATCATCCTCAATCAAATCTTCACAAAGGGTAGAAACTTTAGACATCACAAGAGTCGAAGGATCGTCCTCCTTATTCACATTCTCATCAATTGAAGCCACTAGTGGCGGTTTCTGGATGCTTTTCCTCGAAAGTACCAACAGGGCTATAATTACCAGCTGGATTTTCCAGTTTGGGTGATTGAGTGTGCCCGAGAGTGTTCTTTCTTTGGCAACGAACATACAAAATCAACACTAGTTAGGTTTCGTCATTTTGCAATGTTTTAATTTGTGTCAACCATGGTTCAAACTATGTATTAGTTTGTGTAAACCATGTTTCCAATTATGTACTAGTTTGTCTAAAATCATGTTCCCAATATTTAATGTTTGGAACTATATTTTAATATAGAAGAGTAAAAAAAACAAGTAGAAAAAAATGTGTCGACCCGCTGGAGCCACCCAGGCGCAAACGAACGCGCGAACAAAAACTATCATTTTCGCGTCCGCCAAGAGATGCAAACGGATGCGCGTGGACAATTTAGACGTCTGAAATGCGTTGCCCCGTTGAAGATGCCCTAAGGGCATGACCAATGGTATGGCTCAACAAGTTACCATACCGTCCCGCGGGTCCACTTAGATTTGGATATCCTGAAATTAGAAAATTAGTAGCCTCAAAATTAAAATTGTAGCTTGTAGAGGAGGCGGGATCTTTAGCCAAATATGAGGAAAAAAGAGAGAGAATTATGATCTGGGGGCAGCATGTGGGTTGCATGATGGTACAAGAGATCGATTGGCTCAGCTATCCAAACCTACTTGGCAGGTTTGAGAAAGTAACAAGTATATGCCACCATTGCGTATGTCCTAACTGTACCGGGACGCATGCATGGCTTTTGCGCCAGGTGCAATCACCATACAATGGATAAATTTATTTTAACATACAGATTAGGCGTCCCCAAAACCGTTTTCCAAATGGTGCCGAATTGAGTGTTTGGGGACGTGTTTTGTTCGTGCCGCGTTTAGGGACGTCGCTTCCCAATCGTGTCCCCCAAACGCCGCTCACAAACATTAAATAAGGGTTTTTGAAAACACAACCATTTATTAAATATAGCATACAAATAAATATGTTTGCGGAGATTGTTTTTAAATTAAATTACAACAACAATAAATCAATTAAACAAAGTAATAAATAGGGCTAGATCAAGGTGTCGCGGCATCTGCTGATAATCCTTTGATCCTCCACAAATGCTCAACGAGATCAGCTTGAAGTTGCTCGTGAACATTGCTGTCACGGATCTCTGCATGCATGGCGAGGAAATCAGCAAAATCTGCATGCAACTCATGATCAACATCCGCAAGAGGGCCTTGACACTCATAGGGACCAACATGTGTCCTGGCATGATTCTTGCGGTCATCCTCGATGATCATATTGTGCATGATCACACAAGCATGCATCACCTCCCACATTTGATCGTGAGACAAGCTTAGAGCAGGTACCGGACAATTGCAAATTGAGCTTGAAGCACACCAAATGCCCGCTCGGACATCCTTCCTACAAGCCTCCTATCGCGCAGCAAAGTGGGAATTTTTTTGACCTGATGGATTCGAGATTATTTTGACAAAAGTGACCCATGTTGGATATATACCATCGGCTGGATAATAGCCTTTGGTATATTGTGGAGCATGCCCTTCCACTAGTCTGCTGAACACCGGAGACTGCTGCAACACGTTGATGTCATTGTGTGATCCCGCCATGCCAAAGAAAGAATGCCAAATCCACGGGTTATAATCTACCACAGCTTCAAGCACCACACTGCATGTATATACCTTCCCAAGCAAACGGGCAGTTCTTCCATGACCAGTGCATGCAATCGATGCTTCCAAGCATTCTAGGGAATGCTCTCACAACATTTTGTGCCATGATCCTTGCAGTCTCTTCCTCAGTTAGCCCTCTCAAGTAGTATTTGCCAAACTTTCTCACCACAGCTCGGCAAAACTTGTACATGCACTCAATGGCAGTAGACTCACTCACGCGAAGGTAGTCGTCATGTGTATCGGCAGGTGCTCCGTATGCAAGCATCCTCATGGCGGCGGTGCACTTCTGAATTGACGAGAACCCGACAACGCCTACAGCGTCGTGCTTAAGCTTGAAGTAGGGGTCGAACTCTCGAACGTCGTGGAGGATATTCATGAACAGACCCTTGCTCATCCTATAGCAGTCAGCATGTGTTGCGTCATCTGCGAAGTAGTCGTTGTGCAACATGGTATGCCCCTCCATCATCTGTCGGGGCTTCGACTTCTTTCTCCCCGTCCTTGATCCTCTGCGGTGCGGCCTCTTCCTCTTCTCCGCCTTGGTGTCAAGCATGTCCTAGAGGGACGCGATGATCAGCAAATGCTCCTGGAGGTTGTCGTCGAAGGCTTGCTCGTCCTCCAGCAGTAGGGCAAGCATCTCGTCGTCGCTATCGATGTCTGAAGCAAAATCAATGGTTAAAATTGCGCCGCGACAGACGAGGCAACAAACAGCGGCTAATCGCGCGTACCTGGCAAGTCGTCGAGCACCTTGTGTGCGTGGAGGTGGGGAGATTTGACGCCGCGTTCTGGGACGCGTTGGCGAAGCGGCGGCAGTGGAATGACCGGCGAGAGTGCCAGCCGCGACTACGGTGCCGACTCTCAGAAGAGATCAGATGTCGAAACGGTCGGCAAATCCAGCGGCAGCGGAGGGGTGGGAGGCGCGGGAGGGAAGGAGCGACGAGAAAAAAGGTGCGAACCAACGGTTTATGTAAATAGTCGCCGACATGTGGGAGCCCGCCTCGCTTTTAGTCGTGTCCGGCGTGCCCGGAGGGTCCCCTGCGGGGCGGGGACGAGCTCGGGGCGCCGAACACCGTATTGGGGCGCGCCGGACAAAAAGCGGCTTTAGGGGACGCAGATGGGAATGTTTTTTTGTCCGGCGCGCCCCAAATCGCTTTGGGGGACGCGACTGGAGATGCTCTTAATTGTTTGGCATCGCTCCGCAACCCAGCACATCCATCTCCTCCCTGTACCCGCTACCAGACCCGTCGCTCTAGCGATCACAAATCCTAGGCGGTTCTTTTTTTCCCTCCATCAGGAATTTGACAGTCGAATTCCGGAGGCGACCAACGTTGTCACCGCCATGCTCTGTGTCCCCATCGCCCCCCGTAGATGGGGCCACGGGAGACAACTGATTTAAGACCATCTCTGCCGGGGAGTGCAATAGCGTCCCCAATATCAATTTGGGTTGGCGATAAAATTGGGCTCACATCGGCTTGTTCAATAAAACGCCCTTGCCGTTTCGAGCACAATAAACCGCAGGCAACCCCGTGTCGGTCCCTTCTTGTGGGGTGTTGAACGAGCCCAATAAAATTACGTCGGTTGATTGTTCAAAAGATTTTTTCTGGGATTCTTTGAGGTTGTTGGTGTGTGCAACCTTTTCCCAAAATAGGGGAGCAGGTGCCGGCGACCCTGATAGCGCGCTGTCGGCACACCTGCCAGCGCTTATTTGAAGAGCGCCGGTGGAGATGCTCTAACACCGGCATTACTGTTGGTCAGTCGATGACGATGCATCGCGGAGGCCGCCGGCTCATACTCGCGGATGATCCGCGCGTGGCCAGACTACACCCGTCGAGCACTGAGCTTTGACGCGGCAGCCACCCTTCCAGTGAATCAATTACACAACTTTATTATGTCAGATGTGCAACTCATGTTTGAGTAGGCATTCTGTCACGAGTATCCTTGCATGAGATTAGCATAATTATCTTGCACAATCCACTGATTAATATGCAATGATATGGTGATCATATGGTTTAAGAGTAACTTTCCTACATTTTTCCTATCGTACGATTCAAACATTAAACCTTATCAGTTCCTGTGTTTTTCTGCATTGCATTGGATTTGAGAGGTATGTTATCATAATTCATGTGTTTTTTCTGCGTTTTTTCTACCATGCCTTGCAAATGGGGGCCTAACTTGTTTGACTCATAAGAACAAACTAATCTTATAGAAATCTCCTACTGTAAATTCTGCAGGAAAAAAAATATTTGGTGCCTAATGAAAATTTCTCTGCTACAATCAAACGTAATTTATCTTTTCATAAAATTCAAGTAGACATAACATCTTAATCATATATTTTTCCTATCATATGAATTAAAAGAGCCCGCATAGATCAAGTCTTATGTTTTCAGACGCTAAATACAGTAACTTTCTCTATGTGTGTATATATAGTACATGCATGCGTGGGGACAGATGCATGCATTGTCCTTTCTGGTGCTTAGTTTTATTTTTTTGAACATGTTTCTGGTGCTTAGTTGCACTGACCGTAGACTATCAAGTACTACGAACTCGTACTCCTTTTGCTATCAGGCAAAATAGTAGACGAAGGGCTTAGTGTTAGTACGACTATCAAATTAGCTACAAGTCATACGTATCTCCATCGTATAATACGGCTATGCTGCCGCGTCAGCCACATGCTCCCATATGCCACACCACAATACACGCATCCACTAGTAGAAAACCTCTCATCCATCTAAGCCTTTAGTACCGGTTCCCTTACGATCCGGTACGAAAGGCGTTATTAATACCGGTTCCAGGGGTGGGACATCTATACCGGTTCGTGTTAAGAATCGGTATGAAAGGGTTTCTGCCCAGTTTCCATGCTGAGGTGGGGCCAGGGCTACACCTTTAGTACCGGTTCATCTAAGGAACCGGTACTAAAGGGTCCCCCCATATTTCAGCGCGCGCCACCCCGCCCGAGCCCCCTGCATCTCATTCTCAATTCTCCTCCTCCCTCACATTTCCAAATATTTTGCACCTCTCACACTCCAATAATCTTTATTTTTCTTCACCATTTTAACAAGATTAACGACATACATCTATCCAAGGGTTAGCAATATCATCCTTCCTTCCGGCGTTTCTAATTTAGCTCATTTATTTGGTAGTTTTAACTCGTACTATTTTGTAGTGCAAGCAAGGTGTTCGATGAAATGCCTAAGTTAGTGATTTTTTTTTATATGCAATTTGAGCTGAAATTATGGTATGTTTTGTAGGTTTTAATTAGTATCATCCCCGTCCTTACCGCCGTCGATCGCCAGCGTCGTCCCCTAGCCGGCACGGTACCACCTCGGTGAGCCCCACTTCTTTTTTTATAAAAACATGACAAAAGGCTAATAATTTGGGGATATTCACTTTGGCTCATAGGAGCATTTGCTCCCATTATGTGAATCAACATTTCGAAGTGTCAAAAAATTCTAAAATAAAATTTTACATGTACATCTACATATTTTATGTTCGTACATAAGTTTTCAAAAAAAAAACTAAATTTTTTTGTGGCTCCTGTAAAAAAGACAAATTTTGATGCTATAACATGACTACGTACAGGACATTTTTTTGTCTTTTTTGTACACGCCACATAAAATATTGTTTCTCCACGAAAATTTGTGCACTAACATAGAATGTCATGATGTACACCAAAAATATTATGTCAGTATTTTTTGCCATTTTTAAAATTATTTTTTAATTATTTTGTATAATGGGAGCATTTGCTCCTATGAGCCAAAACGCCTCCTCCAATAATTTGGCCTTACAACTTCGAGTGAGTCTTACTGTCTTATAACACATTATATTTTGCTCACCGTATGTCAAAATTTTAACTAATGACTTATATATATGACACTACATATTTAAACGTGCGTAGGTTTCACTTTATTCTTCTCGTCATCAATATGCAAATTGGAGAAGTTGAAGTCTTTGACTCACTAAGCAAAAAATCGGAACTATACTTGTCTTGTTATTTAATGCTCAAAAGGTAATTTTAATTCTTATCGGTTTGTTTCGTTAATTTCCTGCTATGAACTAATTGATAACTCTTTTATGCATTTTCTTTTGTCGGGCAGCGTGTGGGAAACTTTCATCAAGGAAGATAAGTCCCATGAATGGCCACCGAAGCTGCGATGGAAGGCGAAAGTAAGTAGTACTACCTAGGTCCACACACATTTAATTATCATACTTGACTATTGTTTGATTGAATTATATTCTTGTAAAGAAATGCCCTCAACAACCACAAGGGACTGATCTCCGTGGATTCTACGTTTGCGAGTACATCCACAGAATTGTCAGCGAGAGAATGAATAATGAAAGAAATAAAGAGGTACGAAAACAGTATTCACAAATTTGTTTTCTTATCATAAGTTGTGCTGAGTTTCAGTAATAGTTGTTTCATTGTGGTTTGAATATATATATACACACACACACATAGCTCATGTATTCATTTGTATCTTATTCTTTTATAGTTGTCAAGAAAGCGGAACAAGCTCTCAATCGATGACCGCTTCATAGCAATAGGCGAGGAATTGGCGGGATTCTTCCTTCGGGACGTCATACCACCATTCGCAGAGTTTCACTATGAATGAAGATGTACATGTTACATATATAGTTGAATCGAAGAGTACCACTATGCTACATGTAATAGACATATATAGAGTACGCCTCGGAGAGTACCACTATCTTCATGCATAGTGCTTCTTAATTTGTGATCTTATGCAATTACATGTGTGTTATATTGTATGCACCAACTTGCTATGCATCATCTTGATCTTCATGTACTACCTAAACCCAAACGCGTTTCTGGTGCATCGACGCGATATGAAACAAACCGCGATATCCCTAAACCCCTCCAAAACCCTAAAACTTCAATTCTCTGCCGCGGCAGAGATTCGGGCAAATTCCCCGCCGCGGGTGGGAACCTTTGGTACCGGTTCGTATTACCAACCGGTACCAAAGCTCCTTGGCCCTGAGCTCTCCTGGTGGCCCACGTGGAGGCCCCTTTTATACCGGTTCGTAAGCAACCGGTACGAAAGGGGGGGGGCCTTTAGTGCCGGATAATTTATACCGGTTGCTCAACCGGTACGAATGCCCCTCTAGAACTGGTATTGATGAGAGGTTTTCTACTAGTGATCGTTTCTGATTGCAAGGCACCCACTACGTATATATGCTAAGTAAACACATCACGGCGATGACCTCATGTGCTCAATTAGCGTGGGCTCTTGACACGTTGAGCATGTACGAGGGCACATGACAAATTAATCTTGATTTAGTGCATGCACTCCATATGGTTAGCAGAAACAGATGCTGCATTAATAGGCTTATAAGCCAGCATAAAGATCTTCTTGCATCCTGTTCCATTTGCATGTAGTTCTCTAATGCAAAGGGAATCTCTGATCAGTCGAAGGATGATTAAATCATTGTATTAGGTAGGCTTATTCATTTTGGTAGCTAATCAATTTTCACCAAAATAAGGTTCTAGTTAAGCACAAACATCATTTCAAATTTTGTGTCTCTAGCAAATCATTCATATTGTTCAACCACAAGGAGATTCAGTCGTGGTAGTTTACAGCAGAAGGACAATGAAAATTTATGTTATGCATGTCAACTTTAACTAAAGAACAAAACAACAATAAGTAAAGTAAGTTCCTCAATTATGAGATATGTTTTCGGTGTTATTTTATGCTCTACAATTTCTTGTCAAAGAAAATGTATTGTTCCCCAGGGCGAGCTATTCTTAGAGATGGTGCATGATATGTCAACCTTTTTTTTCACTGCCAGACTGGTCGACAGGAAAAAACTATAATTCTGACGTTCTATGTAAACCATCAATATGAAATGTCTATTCACTATATCTACATAAATGTCCATTTTCAGCGTATATCTCTCGAACCCTTAATATGCCACAAAATGGGTGCTTATATGCCAATATATGACATTACCTCATCTTTTCTCAGGAGTAATTAAATTTGTTACAACTAGTTCACAAATCGCCAATGAAGAAGGGGTTGAGGCAAAGCGATCCCCTATCGCCAATGTTATTTAAGATTGTGGCGGATATGCTAGCCATTTTAATTAAGCGTGCTAAGGACGATGGCCAGATTGAAGGAGTGGTACCCTATCTAGTTGATGGGGGACAGTTGCCAATGACACGATTATTTTTATGGATCATGACTTGAAAAAGGCAAGAAATCTAAAATTAATTTTATCAGCTTTCGAGCAGCTGTCCGGTCTAAAAATTAATTTCCATAAGAGTGAATTGTTTTGCTTCGGTGATCCACTCGACAATGTTAACCAGTATGCCGAGATGGTCGGATGCGATGTAGGCACTTTTCCAATAAGCTATATGGGTATTCCGATTTATCATCGGAGACTCACTCTAGCTGAATAGAAAATAGTCGAGGAGCGAGTACAGAAAAGACTTAGTAGTTGGAGAGAAAAATTATTATCTCTGGGTGGAAGATTAGTTCTCTTCAGTACTCACTAATATGGTACTGTATATGATTTCTTTCTTCCAGTTACCTAAATGAATTCTTCATAGATTGGATTATTTTCGATTAACATTGTTTGGCAAGGAGATAGTGAAAAGAAAAAATATCGTTGATGAAACGGAATATCGTATGCCGTCCTAAAGATCAAGGTGGACTTGGTGTCCATGATCTAGAGGTTAAAAACAAGGTCTTGCTAGAAAAATGATTGGCCAGGTTATTAACCGATGATGGTGTATGGCAAAACCTGTTAAGGAGAAAGTATGTAGACTCAAAACAGATTTCTCAGGTTGTTTGGAAACTCGGAGATTCACACTGTTGGGCAGGCATCATGGCAACTAAGAAGCACTTCTTCCCATACGGGTCTTTCTTCATTAGAGATGGGTCGGAGATACGATTTTGGGAGGATAAGTGGTTGGGTGCAACCACAATCCAGGAACAATATCCAGCATTGTTTAGGGTCGTACGTCATAAAGATTTTACTCTCCAGGCAGTAATGGAAGCTTCTCCACCATCTATGACGTTTAGGCGCGATGTAATCGGTCCTCGGTTGACCTCCTGGATGCTACAAAGATTAGCTTCAATCCAATTAGTTCAAGGGAAAGATATATTCCGCTGGGAACTAACCAAGAATGGTATATTCTCGGTAAGATCCATGTATGAGACGTTAATAGAACCTATTCAACCGGTTTTTAATAATAAATCTATTTGGAAGTTGAGGATACCATTAAAAACGAAGATTTTTTGCTTGGTACCTACTTGTGGTGTTATCCTCACCAAAGGTAACCTTGTAAAATGAAACTAGCATGGTTGTAAAAGATGTGTATTTTTTCACGAAGACGAGAATATAAAACATCTCCTTTTCCAGTACCGAGTCGCTAAAGCTATATGGTCAATCATTCAGATAGGATCAAACTTACATCCACCTCGAAGCATTGCTAATATTTTTTTGCAATTGGCTAAATGGGGTGGAGGCTAGGTATAGGCGTCTTATCAGGGTTGCAGCGAACGATTGCCGTTATATGGTCGATGTGGCTATGCAGAAATGACAAGGTTTTCAATGACAAAAATTCTTCTCTTATATATGCATGTACTGTACCGGTGTACGGCTTCGCTCCATTAATGTCGTCGCTTCAGCGCTTAGAGGTCCGCGACATATTTACCAAGGTTTCTACACGGTTGGAGAATTCGGTCAAAGAGTTTATTACCCAATATGGGTGGCTGCATAGTCTAAGGATAGCGGCTCCTACATCATGATATACCTTTTTCATTTACCTACTCTTTTTTGTATCGATCAGATTGTTTTGTACTTTTGCTGAACGTCTGTGTGCATTCTAACTATGCAGAGGTCGGGTATATTACGTCAAACATTATGAGTAATAAAACACCCTTTTTCGGAAAAGTTGTTAACCTCCCGTCAGAGCAAAACAAAATCATTACTCAGCACATAAACCATTCATTATTGGTCTTACACAATGATGAGCCAACTGGCTCGTACATGTCAAACTAATCGTCTAAATATATATTATGAGGCTAATCTTGATATGCAATACAGCTTGAAATGCGTCAGGACAAATGACACGCAAGAAGACTAGTGGTACACACTATAGTACCACTAAACCACAACTTAATTATGGTGCACAACCGATACACCATACCATAGTTGACAAGTACCATTAGCATATTTGTTTCTTCGCAGCCCCTTTTCTCCAGCTTCGCTGGCACAAAGTACGTTCCTCCACTTTCTGTTGCACGCACTCCTTGGTCTTTATGCCTTGGATAATCTTAACATGATTTAAAGGTTGAAAGCATGTGCTAAACTACCGATCAAGTAAACCAGGCAATTATATACTCTCTGAAGTCGTTTGGAAGCTAGGCTTTCCTTTTATTTGTAGCATTTTGAAATGAATACATGTATTCATTTCATTTACATTTTAATTCTCGGACACTTGTTTGGTTGCCACAGGAATTGCAAAAGATAGCAGAATTCAATATTAAATTTGTAAAAGGTTTTCATAGAGAAATGTGAATGACAGGTCTCAGCTAAGAATCGTGTTTACCTATGGCATCATTTTGCTGGATTTTCTAAATAAAATGACAGGCAAATTCAGTGGCAACCAAACAACCCACCTATGAAATTCCAAAATGAATTCCAGAATCCCAGGCCGAAATAGATACCAAACGACTTCTCTCCGTTTTAGAATAACTTACTCAACTTTTTGTAGTTAGAGATGTATCTACACAGTACAGACATGTCTATATATATATATATATATATAAACATATGTAGATAAACTTGAGCATTTATTTGGGGGATAGAGGAATTACTAGTTTATAGAATTTATGCCTGCAAAATATATTTGGTGCGATCTTAATCGGAATCTCTCTACGGCTTTATGGAGGGAACAAAATATACGCATAAAGGAAAGTGAGGCCTCATCGTCATCATTCAGCATGGGAACACCAAGTAAACGTTCGGCCGGCTGGGCAGCAGCCAAGCAGGATTACCGGTTTGATGGAGCCACGAAATGTTAGGACTGATGTAGGCTGGTGAGGTTGCTTAGCGTTTAGTTCCATCTTGCATATTGGAGAGGGCCACCTCCAGGTTATAACAGAGAATTTACCTCCTCCTTTCAGTTTCGGGTTTTTGAGATGGAGTGGGCTCTCCTCCTATAGCTAGGATGTGTGCACATAAACATCTGAATGTAATTTTTTTCAATAAAGATTACACCAGGCCTCTGCATAACTAGGATGTACATAACCACACACAATTCAAGGGCAAAAATTCCTTCTATAAATGTTCCTAGACTACCCGCTCATTGGAGGCTTTCAAAGGGGCACATCAATCTTGTTCATTGATTTTGGCCAGGCCGTACCAGCTTCACTCCCACTTTTCACCTCAACCGTTGGATGAGTGATTACTTTTGCTACTTCTTGCTTCTCTGGATAGTCAATGACGAGCGGGACCGGATTGCGCACGGGGCCGGCGAACAGAGGCAGCGACCCGTGGGGTTTTGCGTCGCTCGTTTTCGTGCCAAGCGGTGAAACCCTAGATCTCACCGTGGGAAAATATCTGCCGCTAGCTCCTTCCTTCTCCCAACCCACACCTCCTCTCTCCACGCCTCCCCGCGCCTACCGCCGCCCGACCCTCGCCTCTGCTCCCGTGAGTCCGTTGATGGACGCTCGCCGCCGGCTCCTTCGTGGCGGGCTAAGCCATGGGGAACACCGTGGTGGCGGGTGGGACAAGGCGGCCGGAGCAGGGAATCCCGGTGGCGAGCGGACGACACCGGATGTGATGGCCATGGTGGCGCGCCGCCTCTGGCACATCTCATCCTGTGGCGGAGTCCTCCCGAATGGCGGCGCTGTGCCACCTCTTCTTCTCTTCCCGCACTGCCTCTCTCCGGGATGGAGCCGAGCGAGCACGGCCGCGGTGGCGGTCAGGAGGAGGTGGTGCAGGAGACCGCACGGAGGCGGGCGTCGGCCTGGATAGTAGTGGCGGCGTGTTGTCTTGAGAAGCCCGTCCATAGCCGGCGGGGCTCGAGATCAAGCGATGCACGGGAGCACATGGAGGCAGCGGCGTCGCGGAGAGTGGTGTCGGCGCGCCGCCTTGAGAATTTCCTCCACAGCAGGCGGGGCTTGAGATCTCTGGCCCGCTGGACGAGGAGGGGAGGAGCACCGCCACCTCGCGTTGCTCGTCGACTTCTGCCGCACGGTTGCGAGGCACAACGAGCGCCAGGTATGGATCCTTTGTCAGGAAGAAAAGGGGCGGCGTGGGGAAGCAGGTAGGAGGAGGCGCAACGGGTTGGTGCAGCGAACGGCGAACGGTGGTTGCGGGGGGCGACGGCAACCACTGTTGGTGGACGACGGCGGCCTCAGGTGGTGACCGGTGGCTGGGCACGCCGCCGCCACCGACCTGCAGGTGGCTGAGCGCGAGAGCTCCCAGCCGAGGAAGACCACGCGACGACGGGGCAGCAGGACCACGGAGTTCAGCACCCTCACCATCAGCAGCCCACACCCATCGTAAGTCCTCTCGTGCTTTCTCCTCATCCTTGTCCTCGTCCAACCTCTCTACATGGTTTGCTTCAAGCAGAGGAAGCAAGAGGAGAGGTGGATTCATGCACTCCACAGCCCGAGGGGAGGAGGCCGGCGATGATGACCCATTAGTTCCTCTGGTTGGTAGCAAGCACATCCTCTTATTTTTGTAAGCCAAATCGTCGGATCTGCTCCAAAACTTGGGCATAAAGAAACTATGGTTAGCCAACAGAGGTTTTGATACCAGCATCTCGCCTCCCAAACAAGCCAAAGATAAGTTCATTGCGTCCCCTCCAGCCATCAAAAGACCATGGTTAGCTAACAGAGGTTTTGATACTCGATGACCATTTAGTTATCATGGATAAATTTGGTGCTCATTGCCTGACTTATATCTCTTTTTGTTGGTCTGGTTCTTGAATTCATGGTGAAATCAGAACAATGTGTAGGGGGTGGGGTGCTAAGGGAAGTAGCACAGATCGGAATCAAACCACTGGAATGGTACTGAACGGAGCAGTTTGAGTGGTTTTCTTGAGGTATTCTTTCTGGGAAGAAACACAAATACAGCTCCATCCTGGTAAATAAATGAAGTCATGAGCGTCCAACCAATCTGCTGTGGCTTGAAATTTAATAACATTTGCATTGAAGGGAAGCTATTCCAAGTGCTCAATAGTGTTACTTGCGAATAGAAAATAAGGGACGATATATTATCTGTAGTGTTGCAAGTTGGAAAATGACAAACTGTACTGAAGTAGTTTCTGCACTGTATATTTCTTTGCTTCCCACAGTTCCTTCCCACTGAATATGGGTAGCCAATTTCCCTATTTCTAAGAGTTTAGTTTGGAGCATGTTATGTTCTGTGAAGTTTGTCTATATATGTGCAGGTTAAATACTCTTAAATTGCTTTTAAACTTCTACCCAAGTATATATATGTTTATTTTATTTGCTGCAAGACGTTAGAGCTCACTGAAAATATTTGTTCTCACCTACAGCATTTGCGTTTCAGCCAAATTTGGAATTATTTATTATTGGGTGTTCTCATCCGCATATATTGAAGTACCGAGAAACAAGAAGCAGTTCGTTGGCTTTTATTGACTTTCATCTGCATATACTGAAGTAAGGGGAAACAAGAAGAAGTGCAAGTTTGGGTACTTATTTTTCCATGAAGGTAATATGGCTTAACAGATGATCAACAGATCATATGTAGTATATTCAGGTTCCAAGTGCTTAATAGTGTTACTTGAGAATAGAAAACAAGGGATTATCTGTAGTGTTGCAAGTTAGAAAATGGCAAACTGTACTGAAGTAGTTTATGCACTGTATATTTCTTTGCTTCCCACAGTTCGTTCCCACTTGAATATGGGTAGCCAATTTCCCTATTTCCTAGAGTTAAGTAGATTGGTTATGCATTACAGATTTACCATGTACTAAAAACATTTTGTTATGCTGATGCAAATTATGATTTAGTTTTCTTTCAGAGCATCGAGAGCGGATGGATAAGAAGGTGTTCAGTACATGGGATTGGAGAAATAAGAAGAGATGTAATATTCCTACACGTAAATGTGCGACCTAATTATAATTTCAGCCGCGAGGTAATTGATGTTGTCTTTGCTCATTTGTCTGTTAGATATTTAGTTTGCTTCTTGTTTTCCAGATTTATATTTTGAAGATATGCATATATTCTTTATGCTCAAGTGACACGGTGGTAGCTGAATGTAAATTTTAAGTAAAAGTAAAAATTAGTTCGGCTCCCATAGTCCCATGTTTAAGTTCTGCAAAAGCATTTGCAATGGGTGCATCGTAGCTAAACTGAAAAAAAAAATTGTGAGAACCAATTCATTTTTCATTTTTTTGTTTAAGAAGTAATGAAGGATATGTCATATGTATTGTTGCTAAAATTTATTCTATGGTGTATGTAGCTGATGTCCGTTGCATGAGAGAGAGAGAGAGAGAGAGAGAGAGAGAGAGAGAGAGAGAGAGGACAACAAAAAATTGTTGGGTGTTTGCCCAAGATGATTTTTTCATTGCATTGGAGGGATAGGACAACAATAGTAAGAGAGCAAGACTTGCTGGATGTTTTCCTAGGTAATTTTTTCCACCTCATATTTCCAAGCATGTCTATGTAGATTTAAAGTTGTGACCTTCAGAGGTGACTTTCGAGATACTATGCATGGCTTTATCTTTTATGTACTGACTTGCAATAATTAATTTTGATTCTGTTCTAAACGGCAAGGTTGGGTAGACTAGCATCCTAGAGGTATGGAGGTACCTCGCAGCTTTGTTGATGACGGGATGCAAGGTATGATCAAGAATATGCCAGACGATAAATTTATTTAGCTGAACCCTCTTATATGAAGTAAGTGTAGATTACATATAAGTTTTGGACATGGAGGCACATCCATTGCCAATAAGATCATTTTTTGCATGGTGAGTCATAGATTGACCTCATGTTTGTTTTATTCGACATAATTGTTTTCGGGTGTGTTCTATATTCTTGAATTCAGTGAATGTCTGTTGCATTACCGATTTGTTTCTCTCGTCTCTATCATCTGCCGGTTTGGTGATGAATTTACGATAGTTGTAATTAGTCTTTGAAATTAAGGTACTGTGATTTGGGGATGTATGCATTATTTACTCAAGCTGTTCCATTTTGATGTTGATTGTAAAAAGTTATTAATTGCAGTATAGGGCCGTAGCTTTTTGGTGGCATTCCAATTGCTGCATAAGGTGATACTTTTGTAAGAAAAATGGTACACCTACATATTTTGGATGCATGGTTTAAACTTACCAGAATAGTTGATCAGGCGGAAGCTAGGGGATTAAATAGATTGCTTGGTTCCAATCAAGAGACTATTTTGTCTGCAAGATCTAAGTTGTGGACTCACGGTTGGTCCACCGGCAACTGGCATACCAATAGAAGCAATTTGATTGCTTGATTTGTACCTTAACGGACTTGAAGTTGCTTTGTTGGTTCAGTAATCTTTGACATGTATAAACCAAAGAAAGCTGTGGATGATGCATGCACTATTCAGAACATCAAGAATCTGAATATTTGTAATGATGAGTTCTTTCCTCTATTTGAGTTGCAAATTCTTCCATAATATGCCCGCATAGCAAATGCTATTTTCTTTCTCAAGTGTTCTTTTCAGATGCAAAATAGGAGAGTGATTTAAGTTTTAGTTATCTCTAGATGTTTTAGGCTTATGAAGTGAATGATTTTTCTAGATGTTGGATTGGGAAATTGAGAAGAGGAAAAGAAGATTCATGGTGCAGTACTCTGTTTCGCATGCATGTACTTATCCTGGATGCTTATGTGGGAATGAGATAACACGTGCTACTATACCTGGTTCTTAAGTTTGTTTTGTCAGGAATCATTTTCTTTTCCTTTCCTGGCAATAGTATATTTCATGGTTCTTGTATGATTGATGAATCATTTTCTTTTCCTTCCATGTATCTGCATCAATTTTCAGTATAATATTGTTTTATATTGACTTGATAACCAAATTAGTACATGTTGTGAACAGTGTTAGCTAAAGATAAGTTCACCCTGTTAGTGATCCATTTAGTCCTTGGTCCACTGCAGGAGTTAGTAAAGAACTTTCAGCTCAAGTCCTGATTTTTGTAGCAGAGCTATTTACGAAGCTAGAAGGTACGTTATGCATTTCTCTTGCCCTTTTCTATAAAGTTTGGTTCTGAATGTGTCGGCAATGCCTATCGAGTGGCTCAAGTTTCTAGATCTGGTTATGCTGAAGATTTGTGTTGACAGTAACATGAATGTTTGAACTCATTTGCATTTCACTATTTCATATATTTCTTTATCTCAAGATTCATGCTACTGTAAAGAATATATAGTTCGGAATTTAAATAATCAAATATTTCACATTGGGATTCGGTTAAACCCTATGATAGGCTACTCCCATTATACTTGATTTGTTCTGTTTGAAGTAGTGTGGTTAATGGTGAGCCTGAGCCTGAGCCTGAGATGTGATGTATTCAGATCTGGGTTAGAGCTCTGACGCCTTCGCCTGGAGCTCCAATGATTGTTACACTTAATTGTTATGCACCGTAAGATCACTTCTGAAGTAAAGAATAATTGAGTTATGTTGGCTTTGGGCAAAGAAGAAACATATATACACTGATAGCCATTACCAAAATTGAAGGTAACTTGACAGGGTTTGCTAATTGTTTGCCAGGAAAATATACTCAGTACTGGTGGCTTGAAGCCGAATTCCCTGAGGTAAACAGGAGCGAAACACCATGGTTGATCGTTCTGATGCATGCTCTATGGTACAACAGCTACAATTACCACTACATGTAAGGTGAAAGCATGAGGGTGATGTACGAGCCATGGTTCGTGAAGTACAAAGTTGATGTTGTGTTTGCAGGGTATGTCCATGCCTACGAATGGACAGTAGGTGGATTAAATAATCATGTTTGCATCAGTTCAATGTGGTTTACTCTCCTGCTTAGAATAACATCTCAGTCCTGAACTTCTGACGCGGAACCTTCTTCTCTGATTGCAGCATAGGATATCAATTGTCGCATACAACATTGTAAATGGCTTGTGCTCCCCTGTCCCAGACCAGTCTTCGCCGTTTTACATAACCATCGGGGATTGAGGAAAACAGGAAGGGCTGGCCACCAAGTAAGATCGACGGTTTCTGTGCACCCATCTACTCACAGAAGTTACATCCTCTGATTGAGTTCTGGTTAACGATGCATCTGCCGCGTTGTTTGTGGAATGGTGCAGCATGTCGGAGCCGCAGCCAAGCTACTCGACGTAAAGGGAGGCGAGCTTCGGGCATGCGTACTACACGCCAGATCATTGATGCAGGGTTGACCATGGACGCGGGCACGCGGTGCTTGCGCGGACGGATGAACACACGGCCAGGGTGGCTGACCTGGTGAGTGAGTGACTCTCGGTACATAGAACTTATTCAATTTCATTTGCAGTTTCCGTTTCAGTACAGAGAACAAATCCTGAATTTTTGAAACCGAGGCACATACATCTCCAGATATGCATGTGCCAGTTACGTATGTGAGAAATTAGCTGTTGACTCTTTGCTTAATTCAGGTTCTATACATAATATTTTTGAAATGCAGAGGAGAATCTCACATTTCTTTCGAACTTCTACCCTGGAGATTTATCTCCTTTGATCCAACTGGTTTTGATCATAGACAACTACTAAAAATAAGTAATTCTTTTTGTTGATGAAGCCATTGATAATATTGGCGACACCTTTCAGTTAAATACAAACTCTTTTGTTATTGGAACCTTTCAACTGAATATATCAAGGCAACAAGAGTATTTGATAAGAGATATTTATTGTGTTTCTTACAAAAAAATTCTATGACTATTTAATGGTACCTATTATATTGGGAAACCGTCATTTGATGTGTTTCAGGCATGTTTTCCAAAATAAGAATACATGACACTTAATTTTGCTTTGTTATGTTGGTACACGTAGTTTGAGCACAGGCATATGACTTCACTTGTGGACTGGTTGCTACAATTTAAATACTTAGGCTTGTTGTGCCTTACCTTTTCAAAAGGTTCTATTTGTGGTGAGCATACACTATCTACGTCTTTAGTTGCTGATTTATGTTTCTCCATATATTAGATGGCTGTGTTTTTCCCTTCTAGAAATAGAAAATGACTTTAGTTTGGCTGACTGAAATATGTAGTAGGTGCCAGAACAAAAGGTGTTGTGAGGCTTTGTAGATGGTTTAGACTTCTCCATTGGAAAAATGGAGAGGATTATCACATGAGGCCTTTCTCCTGCCCTAGTGCTCCCTGGTCAGCATTTTAAATTCGCTTTGTTTTGGCTCGCCCAAACTTTCTTGTGTAGCTCCCCTGCTGCTTAGTGGTTGTAGCTCCCCTGCTGCTTAGTGGGGGTCTGCAGAAGGAAAATATGCACAAAGAAATCTAATCTAAACAAACAAGTGAATTAAACTTGTGTAATAGATTAAGTTGTGTATCTATGTTTTCACTTCAGATAGAAGATAACACCTTTAGAAATCACCCGAGCTACTATAGATTTGTAAAGTGGTAGAAGCTCATGCACATTGCTGCAGTTTGTTAGCTGGGAACCACAACCTCGATGTTAGTATCGTTGTTCAGAAGATAGAACATAATAGATTTGAAAACTATCCCAGGTAATGTGTTTCTAAAGTAGCAGTATCTTGTGCAGATAACTACGGTGTGTTGGTTGAACACTTATGTTTCTATTTTATTATGTGCTTACCAAATTCAATAATTTTTTTTGTTTTGGAGTCGAAGTAGAGGATACTTGAAATCTTGTTAAATCAAATGCATGCCCTTAAAGCAAGGTTAATAGTCCTCACTTTTTTTAGTTAGTATATATGTTCTATTTTCTCAGTTGTGTATTTGATTAAAGTTTTTTTTGTATTTGTTTGATAGGCTTAATGTCGCAGGAACGGGTGGTAATGATGTATAGTGATCTTGGTATGCAAGTATAATTAGGACCACATGGTGTGGCCTTCACGCATTTGTTTTTTACTTCTTAGTGATGATCCTGGTGTATTCTTAATGAATGAAATGACACTACTTCATATGTACTTATTGAATGTGCTGATGGCATCCCAAAAAAACATGATATTTATACACATTTATTTCTCTTTGCTATGAACAAATGGTTGGATGCAACAAATATTACTCCTGTGTTGTACATACGTTATCTGTAGACCGTTGCTTGAAAGCTTTTATTTTCTTTCAACAAGATTGCTTATACAAACTTAAGGTCTGCCTCGGGAATAGAGCCCAAAATAAGCTCTTTGTGACCCTTCCTTCTTCGCTTTTCTTATCTTTCCCGTAAAGTCCATCTATCATGTTGACAAGTTATTTTTCAGGACATAAACAATCTATGATATTTGGTTCTTTTTGTACATTGACCCGACATAGAAAACAGAAGTGGGCTAATGTGCACGTAGACACACATAATTCTTGGACAACTAAATGGACATCAGTCAAGTAAAACTTATGTTTTTATCTTCTTTTAAAAACATTGCCTATACAGGGCTTTCAAAGATCTACTGAATTCCAGGACAACTAAACAGACATCAGTAGCATAAAACTTATAGTTACAATTCTATCTTGCATTTGTTGGGGCGTGCATTTGCCTGTGCGCCGGGGCGCACCGGGTCATCTAGTAAATAAAAAAATCGATACATGGAACATCATGATGTTGCATTGGCCCCTAAGGTGGCAACGGACCAATCCTGAGATTATGTTGCCACCCATGTTGGGTAATGAACTCCCTCGCCATGTCATCCAACTGTGTAGATACCTCCGTAAACAGGTTGCAGTTCTCCATATGTTGAAGAGATGACCATGACCGGAGCAAAGTA
Organism: Lolium rigidum; assembly: GCF_022539505.1. Taxonomy (NCBI): domain Eukaryota; kingdom Viridiplantae; phylum Streptophyta; class Magnoliopsida; order Poales; family Poaceae; genus Lolium; species Lolium rigidum. Next base: position 16,159,829 of record NC_061514.1, on the reverse strand, counting down.
CTGCACCGGTAGATAACCTGCATATGAGAAGAATTTTTATAATTAAACACTTTATCATTTCTACATATCAAAGCGGTCAAATAGTGACAAGCATTCTCACCCTAATAACTAATTTGAACCTACGATCTGCCAAAAATATTAGCAACACTTGTTGGTGGGTATACGGTAGAACCTATTTAGATGATTGACATATAGACCTAGCCCTCGCCTCCCCTCCCCCGACCTAGCCCTCCCCTCCCCTCCCCTGACCTAACCCTCCCCCGGGTGGCGGCGCCGCGTCACTCAAGGGAGCCCCTCCTCACCGGCCTCCGGCCCCCTCCTGCCCCTCCCTCCCCTCGCCGCCGCCGCCGGAGGTGTCGCCGGGCAAAGCCCGCATGGCATGGCGGTGGCGGGGGCTTCAGATGGCCGCGATCATGGGGGGTGGGGGCGGCGCCCATGATCTCCTATGGTGGTGGTGGTGCGCGGCGTCGGCAGTCGGAAGGCGAGGCGGCGGCGGCGGTGGCGTGGCCGGATCTTGGCCCTTGGGGCCTGGAGGCGGCCGGCTGCTGCGCCTTCTCCTCCGCGTGACGGGATGCTCCGCCCGCATCACATGGGAGCCGGGGCGGCGGCCCCGGGCATGGCGGCGGCGACATCCTCTCCGGAGGTGGATGGGCTCGTTGGGATCTGGGGTGGGGGATCTTGGGCTCCCACATAGATCTCCGGTGGTGAAGTGATGACCCACAAGTATAGGGGGTGTATCGTAGTATTTTCGATAAATAAGAGTGTCGAACCCAACGAGGAGTAGAAGGTGTTGACAAGCAGTTTCGATGAAGGATTCACTGTAAATGCTCACAGACAAGTATTCAGTGGGTTTTGATATAGCAGATGAATAAAGTACAAGTAATTAAAGTGCGAGAGAAATAATTGCAGCGAGTGGCCCAATCATTTTTAGCACAAAGGACAAGCCGGTTTGTTTACTTATAATGACCAAACGTTCTTGAGGACACACGGGAATTTAGTCTAGTGCTTTCGCTTCATATAGCTGATTAATCTTCATTGTTTTGATAAGTGTTGTGTGGGTGAACCTATGCTAATGCACCGCCCTTCCTAGGAATAATACATACTTGTGATTATAACAATCTGAGGTGATATAATGATGAATAACAATCTTAACATAAACCTTGATTCAATGGTTTCACTCAATAGCATCAATAACAAGTAGTAATCAATACCGGGAGAGTTTCCCCTACCAAACAATCAAGATTCAACCCTAGATGTTACAGCGGTGACGAGGTGCAGCGGTGGAGATGGCGGTGATGATGATGGAGATGATGGTGATGATGACCCCAATGATGTCCAGCTCGATGACGGTGACGATGGCGTCGATTTCCCCCTCCGGGAGGGAATTTCCCCGGCGGATTTCAGCCTGCCGGAGAGCTCTTTTCTCTCTGGTGTTTTCCGCCCCGCAGAGGCGGCTGTGACTCTTCGCAATTATCCTCTGGAGCTTAGATTTTCGGGACGAAGAAGTACACGAAGGAGAGGAGGCCAGAGGGGGATGTGGGCCCCCTCCCCACAAGGCGGCGCGGCCAGGGCAGGGCCCGCACCGGCCTATGGGGGGGCCATGGCGGCCCTCCTCGGCTCCTCCTTTTGGCTATCTTCGTCTTCTGGAAAAATAGGATTTTCAGTATAATTCCCGTCAGTTGTTGATCTTCCGAAATATTGCATTTTGACGGTGCTTTTTCCAGCAGAATCCTGACTCCGGTGTGCGATTCTCCAATAACCATGAAACATGCAAAATAGATGAAATAACATAAGTATCACCTATAAAATTTAAAAATATATCAATGAATAACAGTAAATTATGATATGAAATAGTGATGCAAAATGGACGTATCAACTCCCCCCAAGCTTAGACTTCGCTTGTCCCCAAGTGAAACTGAACTCAGTAAACAAGACCACATGTTTATGGAGTGAAGAGTCGATAAATCAAATACGGACAAGAAGCATCATATTAATTCACACAAGACATTCTAGTAAACAACTTCCTCATATAATTCCACTTGAAACAAGTAGAAGGTAATCACAAATAAAGGTGCATAGGAAATCATAATTGGTGATGGCAAACTTCGTTCTTGTTCAGAGAACAGTTAACAGATTATACTTATCAATTGAGCAGCGCTCTTATATTAAAGCTTATAACAAAACTTGCATACTGAATCATAATAATTTCCTCAATAACATTGATAACCTTCAAAGCTATATTCATTCAGATAAAACTTGTACTAAACAAGGAAGAATAAAATGTATGATTAAGTAGATCACAATATAGATGGTTGGATCACAACAACTCAATTGCTTGCTTAAGATGGAGGGAAATAGGTTTACTGACTCAACATGAAAGTAAAAGAAGGCCCTTCGCAGAGGGAAGCAGGGATTAAATCATGTGCTAGAGCTTTTTAAGTTTTGAAATCATATAGAGAGCATGAAAATAAAGTTTTGAGAAGTGTTTGTTGTTGTCAACAAATGGTAATGGGTACTCTAACCCCCTTGCCAAACAGACTTCCAAAGAGCGGCTCCCATGAAGGACGTTATCTCTACCAGCAAGGTAGATCATCCCTCTTCTCTTTTGTTTACACATGTACTTTAGTTTATTTAAGGATGACACTCCTCCCAACCTTTGCTTTCTCAAGCCATGGCTAACCGAATCCTCGGGTGCCTTCCAACATTTCACATACCATGGAGGAGTGTCTATTGCAAAATTAAGTTGCTTACTGATGAATCAGGGAAAAACATGTGAAGAGAATTATTAATGAAAGTTAATTAATTGGGGCTGGGAACCCCGTTGCCAGCTCTTTTGCAAAATTATAGGATAAGTGGATGAAGCCACTAGTCCATTAGTGGAAGTTGCTCAACAATATTGAAAGATAAAACACCACATACTTCCTCATGAGCTATAAAACATTGACACAAATAAGAGGTAATAACTTTTGAATTGTTTAAAGGTAGCACATGAAGTATTTACTTGGAATGGCAGGGAAATACCACATAGTAGGTAGTTATGGTGGACACTGATGGCATAGGTTTGGTTTAAGGGTTTGGATGCACGAGAAGTATTCCCTCTCGGTACAGGTTTTTGGCTAGCAAGGTTGATTAGCAAGCATAAGAGTTGAGGGAAACAAACAAATATACATGTGATAGAGACAATCATGCATCTTCCTTGTAAGCACAAACAATTTTAACTTCAGAATACTAAGCTAGGAACTAACAAGAAAGGTAATACTATCTACATGTATTTCCTCTTCTCTACTTAAACTCAAAGTGTTGTTGCTATTGACCAATGCTAAGTTTGCCAAAACCAAATAGATTTACTCAATACTCCCAAAGTGATACCAATACTAACAACAAGAGCAATCATATAATAGAGATTGCAAACTAAAATAAGATGTGCAATATGTAAATGATAAGACTTCTCATTAATATTCCATAACGATAACTCACACCAAGGGATACATAGATAACCAACTAAAGAGAGATACTTCCATACCAAAACACATCTTATATGATAACTTCCCTACTCATGATATGACACTACTTGATAGTAAAAAGGTAAAAGATAGTGATGATGTGATACCGCGGCACTCCCCCAAGCTTGGAACAAACCAAGGGGATGCCAATACCGATGATGAATTACTCCTTCGGCGGTGATAGTGGTGGCCCGTTCCTGCGATTCTTAAAGATCTCCTTCAGCTTCAGCTTCTCAGTTTGGCAATTCTTCACTAAGACTCGAAGAGATTCATTGTTATCCAAAGATGGCGGTGGTGGCCTTGTGATGGGAATTGAGTGATATTCCGACGATTCGCGAAGTCGGTTGTTCTCCTCCTGAAGTATCTCCACTTCCCTTCTCAGAGAACGGTATTGATCACAAAACTCATCGGTAACCCGTAGTGCTTCCTCCACAGCAGGAAAAGAGCCGAGGCTAAGAGCAGGCGGTAGAGGTCCCTGCAAGTTATGAGAAAAAGAACGTCCGGTGTTAACCGATCCCACCAAGATTGGCTTACTCCCCACAGTTTGCCGCTTTCTTTTTGTTGATGACATCCCCTTCACTTCCTCCTTGAATTCTCTGTTCAACTCGGGATTCTGAATATCTTCCTCCAAAGGCTCCTTGTCCTTGTTGTTGGAGGCTATGATGCTTCTAAATCAAAAACAGATCCTGGCAGAAACAGCTCGAAACAAAACGCGACGAGAAAACGATATACGGACCTCCAGGGGTCCGAGGGATTATATAGCAGAAATTTTCACGACAAAAGGAAAGTACCAGGTCGACCAGAGTCGGAGAGGGGCAACGAGGGGCCCTCCTCATAGGGCGGCGCGGCTAGGCTGGGGCCTGCGCCGGCCTATGGGGGCACGCCCTCGCGCGTCTCCTCCACTCCGTTTCGATCTCGTAATTTTTCATATTTTCCAAAAGTAGCAAAAACATTGTTCGGAAAGTTAAACGCGGACTTTTTCTTACCAGTACTGTTACCTATTCAAAGTCGAACTCTGCAGGACTGTCAATTTGACCTTTGATGAAAGCTTCCGGAGTTACCACTCGAATAACATCAACATCTTCACTATAAGAATCACCGGAGATATAGTGCTTGAGTCTTTGTCCATTCACCACTTGTGTGGCATTACCTTGCAGAGAACTAATTTTAATTGCCCTTGAACGATACACCTCATCAATGACATATGGTCCTTCCCATTTTGAGAGTAATTTCCCTGCAAAAAATCTGAAACGAGACCGATACAATAGGACTTTATCCCCAACATTAAATTCTCTTTTGATAATTCTTCTATCATGCCATTTCTTAACTTTCTCTTTAAAGAGTTTAGCATTTTCATATGCTTCACTTCTCCATTCATCTAGAGAACTCAATTATAGCAATCTCTTCTTACGGCAAGTTTAGGATCTTTATTTAGTTCTCTCACAGCCTAGATAAGCTTTGTGCTCTAGTTCTAAAGGTAAATGACAAGCTTTCCCATAAACCATTTTATACGGTGACATACCCATGGGATTTTTATAAGCGGTTCTATAAGCCCAAAGTGCTTCCTTCAATTTAATAGCCCAGTTCTTTCTAGATTTATTAACGAGTCTTTTGCAAGATAGATTTAATCTCTCTATTTGATAATTCTACTTGCCCACTAGTTTGAGGATGATAAGCGGAAGCAATTCTATGATTAATACCATATTTAGCAAGAGTTTTTCTAAAACCACCATGAATAAAATGAGAACCGCCATCATTCATAAGATATCTAGGAACTCCAAATCTAGGAAAAATAACATCTAAAAGCATTCTTAAAGAGGTTTCACCATCAGCACTTTTTGTGGGTATGGCTTCCACCCATTTAGTAACATAATCAACAACGACAAGTATATGAGTGTTACCTTCTGAAGAAGGGAAAGGACCCATGAAGTCAAATCCCCAACAATCAAATGGTTCAATAACAAGAGTATAATTCATAGGCATTTCATTGCGTCTGGAGATATTACCAACCCTTTGACATTCATCACAAGATAAAATAAACTTTCTTGCATCTTTGAAGAGAGTTGGCCAATAGAAACCTGATTGAAGAACCTTTTGCACGGTTCTATCTCCGGCGTGATGTCCTCCATAAACACTACCATGACACTTACTCAATATCTCTTGTTGTTCATATTCGGGAACACATCTTCGCAGAATACCATCCACTCCTTCTTTATATAAGTGTGGGTCATCCCAAAAATAATGCCTCAAGTCATAAAAGAATTTCCTCCTTTGCTGAGCTGAAAAGGTTGGAGGCAAGTACTTGGATACAATAAAGTTAGCATAATCAGCGTACCAAGGACTATCTCGCGAGCTCACCTTTATTACAGCCAATTGTTCATTTGGAAAACTATCATTAACAGGAACAGGATCATAAGTAATATTTTCTAATCTAAAAAAATTATCAGCAACATGATTATCAGCACCTTTCCTATCTATAATATGTAAATCAAATTCTTGCAAAAGAAGCACCCATCTAATAAGCCTTGGCTTAGCATCTTTCTTTGCCATAAGGTATCTAATTGCAGCATGATCAGTATGAATTGTGACTTTTCAATCAACGATGTAAGATCTAAACTTGTCACAAGCAAAGACTATAGCTAATAATTCTTTTTCAGTTGTAGCATAATTTCTTTGAGCAGCATCAAGAGTTTTGCTAGCATAATGAATAACATTCAATTTTTTATCTACTCGCTGTCCAAGAACAGCGCCTACAGCAAAATCACTAGCATCACACATAATTTCAAAAGGTAAATTCCAATCAGGAGGTTCAACTACAGGAGCAGTTGTTAAGGCTTTCTTTAGAGTTTCAAAAGCTTCCTTACAATCATCATTAAAAAAAAGGTACATCTTTTTGAAGAAGATTAGTAAGAGGTTTTGAAATCTTGGAGAAATCTTTAATAAATCCCCTATAAAACCCAGCATGACCAAGAACACTACGAATACCTTTAACATCCCTAGGATTGGGCATCTTCTCAATTGCTTCAACTTTAGCTCTATCGACTTCAATACCTCTCTCGGAAATTTTATGTCCCAATACAATTCCTTCATTAACCATAAAGTGGCATTTCTCCCAATTAAGAACAAGGTTAGTTTCTTCACATCTCTGCAAAACTTTATCAAGGTTTCGCAAGCAATTATCAAAAGAATTCCCATAGATAGAAAAATCATCCATGAATACCTCTACAATATTATCACAAAAGCCATGAAAAATAGCTGACATGCATCTTTGAAAAGTAGCAGGAGCATTACATAAACCAAAAGGCATACGCCTATAAGCATAAGTTCCATAGGGACAAGTGAAAGTGGTTTTCTCTTGATCTTTAGTTTTAACAGCAATTTGTGAAAACCCGGAATAACCATCAAGAAAGCAAAAATGAGTATTTTTAGACAACCTTTCTAACATTTGATCAATAAAGGGTAAAGGGTAATGATCTTTCTTAGTAACCTTATTAACTTTTCGATAATCAATGCACATTCTATACCCTACAACTACTCTTTGAGGGATGAGCTCATCATTATCATTAGGCACAACAAGTCATTCCTCCTTTCTTAGGAACACAATGCACGGGACTAACCCATCTACTATCAGCAATAGGATATATAATACCAGCTTCAAGAAGTTTTAATACCTCATTCCTTACCACATCCTTCATCTTAGGAATTAGACGACGCTGATGTTCAACAACAGAGCTTTGCATCATCTTCCATGTTGATAGCATGTTGGCAAATAGAGGGAGAAATCCCCTTCAAATCATCAAGAGTATATCCAATAGCTCCTCGGTGTTTCTTCAATATTTCCAATAACCTTTCTTCCTCAAAATCTGAAAGCTTAGAACTAATAATAACAGGATATATTTTCTTATCATCAATATGAGCATACTTAAGATAATCGAGCAACGGTTTTAAATCAAAAACAGGATCTTCCTTTGGTGGTGGTGTTGTACCTAAATCTTCAACCAGCAAGTCATGTTTAAGAATAGGTTGACGAAGGAAAATTTCATCAAGATCATTTCTTTCTTCCCTAAAGACTTCACTTTCACTATCCTCCAAATGTTGCTGCAAAGGATTATTAGGAGCAAGAGCAATAGACGCACACTGTTCAACTCTAAAATCATTATTAGGCAAATCAGCTTTATAAGGAGTTTTTGGCAAATTTAGAGAAATTAAACTCATAAGATTCACCAGCAAATTTAGTCACAATTTTTTCCTTCTTGCAATCTATAACAGCTCCACAAGTATTTAGGAAAGGTCTACCAAAAATAATAGGACAAGACTTACTAGCAGCAGAACCAAGCTAAAAAGTCAGCATGATATTTAATCTTATCACATAGAACTTCCACATCTCGAACAATAGCAATAGGAGAGATAGTTTCTCTATTAGCTAGCCGAATAACCACATCAATATCTTCAAGTTCACAAGAAACAATTTCATGCATGATCTTCGTATAAAGCTCATAAGGAATGGCACTAATACTTGCACCAATGTCACATAAACCATAATAACAATGATCACCAATTCTAACAGAGAGCATAGGGACACTGGCTTCCCTAGACTTATTAGGATGCGAAACAATATTAGAAGCATCTTCACAGAAAATAATATGACCATCTTCTACATTTTCGAGTCACCGGATCTTTAACTATTGCAATAGCAGGTTCAACTTTTATTTGTTCTTCAGGTTCTATAGGTTTCTTTGCACTTTTATTAACCGCACTAGTTATAACAGAATACTCCTTCATTTTAGCAGGGAAAGGAGTTTTTTCAATATAAGCTTCAGGAAGAATATGATCAACAGTTTCAATTATAGCACATTTATTTATAGATGGATCAATTTTATCTTTATAAGGTTCATGATACTTATCAAAATTCTTCCTAGGCAATTCAAAGTGAGAGGCAAAAGCTTTATAAAAATTTGCAACGACTTGAGAATCAAGACCATAAATAGCACTCATATTACGAAATTTATCAGTATCCATAAAAACTTCAATGCATTTATAATCATAGTTTATACCTGACTCTCTATCTTTGTCGTTCTCCCATCCTTCAGTATTCTCCTGGATCCGATCAAGAAGGTCCCTTTTAAACTCTTCTTTGTTGCGTGTAAATGATCCAGAACAAGAAGTATCGAGCAAAGTCTTATCTTGAAAAGACAGTCTTGCATAGAAATTATCAATAATAATATTACCAGGAAGCTCATGAATGGGGCATTTGAGCATTAAAGACTTCAATCTCCCCCATGCTTGGGCAATACTATCTCCATCATGAGGCCAGAAATTATATATGCGGTTCCGATCTTTGTGAATTTCACTTGGAGGATAGAATTTAGATCGAATAAAATAAAGGCACAATGTCCTCCCAATCAAGAGAATCCCTATTCTTCAGCAATTTATACCGAGTGCGCCTGCTTTACCGGACAGACGATATAGAGAATAGTTTCTTCCTAACTTCATCCATAGCAATACCTGCACATTTGAATAACCCGCATAATTCATGTAAAAACAATAAATGATCTCCAGGATGGATAGTTCCATCCCCTTCATAGCGGTTATCCACAACACGTTCAATAATTTTCATAGGTATTTTGTATGGAACCTCTTTCTCACCTGGCGCCTCATCCACTACCTTTGCAGTAGTAGTAGATTTTCCAAAAGGAATTCAAGAGAAGACCTCTCCATAATGAATTATAGCAACGAAGGCGAAATAAAAACAGCACGTACAGTAAAGGTTTCCCTTACCAATTCCACTTACCAATAGCGCTTCACTCCCCGGCAACGGCGCCAGAAAATAGTCTTGATGACCCACAATTATAGGGGGTGTACGTAGTATTTTCGATAAATAAGAGTGTCGAACCCAACGAGGAGCAGAAGGTGTTGACAAGCACTTTCGATGAAGGATTCACTGTAAATGCTCACAGACAAGTATTCAGGGGGTTTTGATATAGCAGATGAATAAAGTAGAAGTAAGTAAAGTGCGAGAGAAATAATTGCAGCGAGTGGCCCAATCCTTTTTAGCACAAAGGACAAGCCGGTTTGTTTACTTATAATGACCAAACGTTCTTGAGGACACACGGGAATTAAGTCTAGTGCTTTCGCTTCATATAGCTGATTAATCTTCATTGTTTTGATAAGTGTTGTGTGCGTGAACCTATGCTAATGCACCGCCCTTCCTGGGACTAATACATACTTGTGATTATACCCCTTGCAAGCATCCGCAAATACAAGAAAGTAATTAAGATAAATCTAACCACAGCCTTAAACTCTGAGATCCTGCTATCCCTCCTGCATCGATATACCAACGGGGGTTCAGGTTTCCGTCACTCCGGCAACCCCGCAATTAGCAAACGAATACAAGATGTATTCCCCTAGGCCCATAAAGGTGAAGTATCATGTAGTCGACGTTCACATGACACCACTAGAAGAATAACACCACAACTTAAATATCATAACATTGAATATTACCCAACATAATTCACTACTAACATATAGACTTCACCCATGTCCTCAAGAACTAAACGAACTACTCACGAGACATCATATGGAACATGATCAGAGGTGATATGATGATGAATAACAATCTGAACATAAACCTTGGTTCAATGGTTTCACTCAATAGCATCAATAACAAGTAATAATCAATACCGGGAGAGTTTCCCCTACCAAACAATCAAGATTCAACCCTAGATGTTACAGCGGTGACGAGGTGCAGCGGTGGAGATGGCGGTGATGATGATGGAGATGATGGTGACGATGACCCCAATGATGTCCAGCTCGATGACGGTGACGATGGCGTCGATTTCCCCCTCCGGGAGGGAATTTCCCCGGCGGATTTTAGCCTGCCGGAGAGCTCTTTTCTCTCTGGTGTTTTCCGCCCCGCAGAGGCGGCTGTGACTCTCCGCGATTATCCTCTGGAGCTTAGGTTTTCGGGACGAAGAAGTACGCGAAGGAGAGGAGGCCAGAGGGGGTTGTGGGCCCCCTCCCCACAAGGCGGCGCGGCCAGGGCAGCGCCCGCGCCGGCCTATGGGGGGGCCCATGGCGGCCCTCCTCGGCTCCTCCTTTTGGCTATCTTCGTCTTCTGGAAAAATAGGATTTTCAGTATAATTCCCGTCAGTTGTTGATCTTCCGAAATATTGCATTCTGACGGTGCTTTTTCCAGAAGAATCCTGACTCCGGTGCGCGATTCTCCAATAACCATGAAACATGCAAAATAGATGAAATGACATAAGTATCACCTCTAAATATGAAAAGATATCAAAGAATAACAGTAAATTATGATATAAAATAGTGATGCAAAATGGACGTATCATGATGATCCAGTTGACGACGAGTTTAGGGTGATGGGGCAGTCGGTGAAAACTGTGCGTCGCTCTCGGGCTTGGCGGATGATGGCGGCGTCCTTTGGCATCGTTACCTTGTTGAAGGCATCGTCTTTGCTTGTCTCGTCACTCCACTCGGCGAGTTGGAGATGTGTGACTGTCAGTGAAAATCGTGCTCCGACCCTGGTCATGGCGGGTGATGGCGACGTTACGCGTCGTTACCTTCTTGAAGGCATCGTCGTCGCAACCTGCATCTACTCACTCGTGCTGCTCCAAGGGAAACTCTAGATCTGGGTCTCTCGGATCGGACGATGACGGCGCTACCTGCGTCGTTCCACCTCTTGGGGCATCATTTTTGGAGTAGCTGCTGGATGTTGGCGGATATTGGTGGAGTGGTATTCATCTACCACATTGTTGGCGCTGAGTCTCGGTGGCATGGTGCTACAGGGTATCGACAACGGATGCGGGATGATGTATGCGTGCAGGATGGTGGAGCCGTCTGGCGTCATGGTGGCATCGACGGCAGGTCTTGCAAGGTTAATGCGATAATCTCTCTTGAAGATGGAGTCGAGGAAGATGGCGGTAGCAACTTCTGTGGCGTGTGCGTTGGCGTGCACTGAGAATCTGCTTGACTGGATGTGCTTCTCACCTACTATTGGGCGGTTTGGAAAGGCATTTGGTTTTTTAGATGATGTGAGTTGGTGTATTGTCACCCCCTTCATCCCACCGTTCATTTAGTGAGGTGGCTTAGAGGTTGACCTTTTGTATTGTTCTTGTAAGGTTCTGTGAATAATCTAATAAAAACACCGTGTGCATCCTTTGGATGCAGAAGCTGGGGTGATATTTCCCCCATTTCGAAAAATATATAGACCTAGCAAAGTGGCATTGGAATAATAAGTGTTTATTTGTCTCAGCTTGATGATAAAAAACACACTTCTTACTTCCCTGCCAATTGCGCTTTCCAGAGTGTTTAATTGTAAACCTGAGTGGACGCTTCTTGGAGGGGGGATGTTATGGCTGCTGTAGACTGGTGAGGTTGTCCTGTGTTTAGTCCCACTACGCTTACGTGAGGACACTGCAAGCCTGGGACCAGATTATATGAGAGAGTTTCACACCTCCCTTAGTCCCTTTAGTCTAGGCTTTTGGAATGGTGTGGGATTTTTTCTTTTAGCTGGACCATATGCAAATAAACATCCGAACGTAGGTCAAATACTGGGCTAAACCTGAGTGGGCGCTAACATCAACCATCGATGTCAGCATCGCCATGCCTTACTGAGGGGCTGCTCCGGGGGATTGGATGTCAAGGTTGTTGTTGGCGCCGGTGTAGGCTAATCGGATTAGTCCCACCTCGTCTATGGGAAGAGACTACCACTACTAGAAAAAGGTCTAGCTAGATTGCTAGCAGTGGCGCACCATAAAGTGGTGCTCCACTGGTAGGCAAGTTAGCAGTGGTGCACCAGCCCAGTAGTGCGCCACCACTAAAGATCTGCCATGGTCCACCCCTCACCAAAGCTTACCAGTGGCGCACCTCGTACTGGTATGGGGTGCGCCATTGCTAAGTGTGGGGTGGGGTATAGAGATGGGTGGGGTGTTACTAGTGGCGCAACACATATAGGTGTGCCACTGCTACTTGTGGCGCACCTATATGTGGTGCGTCACGGGTAACTCCCCACCAAAATTCCACCACACCCCATGAGGATCGCCTTTTCGGTTTTGAAAAAATTAAAAGAAATAGATAGAAAAATTAAAAAATAAAATCTTTCGATATATCCATGTATTATGTCATCTAGTTTGAATGGAAATTAACAAACATGAATTTCGACTTTTTGTGCAAAATAGGGTCATGTTTCGGTAAAACGGGATTTGTGGTTGCATACGACTTCCCATGAAAATCTTTTTTAAATGAAAATGTATCTGCGTGAAATTTTACATCCGAATTCAACCCCCTTTGGGTGTTCAGAGATCTTTTAGATTCTCCAGAATCAAAAAAGGAACAGAAGATATCTAAGATTTAAGATTTTGATGAAAATAGAAAAATATATAGCAATGGCGCAGCAGAACTTGGGTGCGCCTTTGGTAATGTGGGATGGGTTTAGCTATGACACATATGTACTAAGACTGCTCATAGTGGGAGTAACATAGGTAGTAACATCACACATCTCAATGCATTTTGGTGACATGGCATACTAATAAATGAAGAAAGAGAGTGAGGTGGTAACTAGCTATGTTACCATAACATCACACATCTCAAAGCAATATGAGTCTACAACATGATTAATGACACATTGCATGACACCACATCTAAGTTACTACCCACTATGAATGTAGTAACTTAGACTAGTAACATGACATATGTTACTAGTTTAAGTTACTCTCCACTATGAGCAGCCTAATGAGCAACCGCCGTAGGTTGTACCCTTTTGTATTAATCCAGCCCACACAACCGCGGAACCGCCCCACTCGCATGCACCGAACATGCACAAAAATCACGCCCACGACCCACACAACCCCCGCGGCCCCGCCCCACTCGCTCATCCCCTCACTTTGACCGAACCCAAGCTGCATCCTCACTTCGTTCTCTCTCCCTTATCAGCCGTCGCCCCACTCGCTCCCGACCCCGTCCCACTACCCCACGACGTCCACGACATCCAAGACGGCGGATCCTAGGAGCCACCGCTCGTGTACAAGGTCACCGATGGAGCCCTCGCCACCGATGACCCCAGGAGCTCCTCCTCGACCTTTGATTCCTCCTCATTATTGACGACCCCAACAGCTCCTCATCGATCTCTGCTTCCTCCTCACCACCGATGACCCCAGGCGTTCCCCTCAACATCTGCTTCCTCCTCGCCATCGATGACTCCATGAGCTCCTCCTCGACCCTGTTTCCTTCTCTCACAACAGCAGCAACATCACCTCCTCCTCAACCTCGTTTCCTCCTCGACCCAGGAGCTCCTCCTCACCATGTGAATCCGCACGAGCTAGCAACAGGAGCAAACCGCATCGGTGCCTTCGCCCCCGCGGTCGCCGGGCGACAGGAGGAGCACACCGAGGCTACTATCTGCCTGCTCCGTCACCGGCGGGTGGATCAGATCGAAGACGAGCGTGTCGCGGGCGTGGACCAGTTGGAGGACCAGATCCAAATCGAGGATTCAATTTTGTTCTTTTTCCTTTTTTTGGGTCCTGTAATCTTTCTGCTTTGTAATAAAATAAAAATGTGGTGTTAATTTATACTGTTCAAAGCTCAGATCCACCGCATGCCACCTAGACCCACGTCTACATTTTCTCCAATTTAGTCAGCAATCAGGAGTGGCCCAGCTATTGGGCATTTTTTAATTTAATGAGCAATCGGTAGCGGCTCATCTAGGGACAGTAGCGGCGCACCCTATGAGGATATGAGCGCACCCTATGGGGTTATGAGTGGCACACCATGTCTTACTAATGGCGCACCTTGAGGTGCGCCACTACTAACTATTACCAGTGGGGTGTTAAGGTGCGCCACTGATAAGGAAAATATGTGCGCCACTAATAGCTGTTTTTTAGTAGTGTACGATCAACTTATAAGCGGGAGCTTCCTGCTCCTTTCAGTTCGGGCTTTTTTACAGCGGTGTGCGCACAAACGTCCGAACATGGACCGAGTGCTGGGCAAAACCTGAGTGGACGCTAACATCTGGTAGGTATCAGAGCCAGCATCACCATGTCTTTGGGGCTTCTGAAGAGGATGGGATGTTAGGGATTTTATAGGATGGTGAGGCTGCTCAATGTTTAGTCCCACCTCACTTACGGGATGACGTTGCGACCAGCTTATAAGGGAGAACTTCCCTCCTCCCTTTAATCTGGATTTTTAGAATGGAGTGGACTTTCTTCTTGTAGGTGACCCGTAGGCGCATAACCATTTGTACGCTGATTGCTAGGCCAAATCTGAGTGAACGCGTAACACTAAATTAACAGAGGGAAAAAAAGACATAGTTTGCTCCAGTCCATTCCATACACGTTAATTATGTTTTTTTACATGTTAATTATGCTGGCAGAACCTGAATCCAAAAGTTGATGTCCATCCAGAAAAGGTAAAGTTGAAAGATTACTTTTATGTTCGTGTTCCTTTAAGCTTTCACCTCCTCCAGAACGGATCACGGATTGAGATCTCAGAGTTAGTTACTAACGGTAACCCCTGTACTTAACCTAGGGGAAGTTGTACTAAACATCTTTATTTTACATCAGTCACTGACACCAGTATTTATAATACTGGATTACTGGCACATGCAGTCGGTCGTTTTGGCGAAAGTACGCATGTGTCCTTCCAAGTACGTACCACTCGTACGCACACTCGTCTGCCTCTCACAGGCCGTGGTCACTTTCTCACGTGGTCTCTCTGGACAGGTACGTACGTACCCTGAAGAATACATACAACAAGAAAAGGTTGTACAGGTTTAATTTATTTCGGACTATGTGTCAGTCGGCGTGTCCGCGTTTCCGCTGCTCTCCCAGTCGGCGTGTCCGCGTGTGTGTACGACGGTGCGGCCAGCTAGCTGCTTGCACGCGCTCCCACAGCGCTGCAAACCAGAGAAACTGGCGTGGACGTTCTTTGTTTTTCGATCGTGCCGGACGACAACCAACGTTGTTTACTCTGCGGCGTACGTACGTACCAAGTTGTGAGATTGATAATGGCACGGAGTGCCTAGAGAATCCAGCCGCGTCCTTCCGGCCCTCGCGCCGGAAACACCGAGTGGGGTGCCGGCTATGTTGCTGCTTTTCTGAACGTCGATCTCTCTCCAATAGCGCTTCCAAATATTTTGTACGAAGATACTCTCATTTTTCTTCAGTTCTTCTTGACCTGCCGTCTCTCCGCCGGGCTGCAGACACACGCTGACACGCGGCCCCTTGCTTTGCGTATCTGCTAGTGCTCGACCGACCCTTTAGCATTGCCCGTCTCAGGCGGTACTCCTCGTTCCGGGCTAACCGCGCTGCTTCGCGAGCGGCGACCTTTGTCACGGGTTTAAGTGATGAGCTTGAAGATCATATGCCCCTCGGTTGCACTGAGGAGGCGACCATCCTCCTCCATTGGTGCCCACTCGCGAGAGATCACGGTGATGCGCTCCAAGATGGCCACACATACCTCCTATGGTTATGAGTGGCATCCTTTGCTGTCGGGCCGTGTGGGATGACATGAGGATAGTCGCCTTCTCCGGGTCTAGCCCGTCGCCCCACGGTGCCTCCTCCGTCTCCACCTCATGCTTCGCGCCCGTCATGAACGCCTCGTTGAACTTTGTGAACTCATCAGAGTCGTCATCCGAAGGGAACAGCTCAGGGTACGGCTCCACACGTTCGGCCAACGTCGTGTGGTTGCCGCGGCGCATCATCGAGTACGTTGTGATGAGGCGATGCAACATTGTCAATAGGAGGGTGTAGATAGGAGTTGGAGGCGACTGTGATGATTCCTCACGCGGTGGGCGAGCTTTTATAGCCGGAGAAGAGGCAGGAAACATAGGCGGGAAGATGAGGATAAAGGGCGAGAAAGAGTGGTGTGCATTAACATTGACGTCTTGTGTAAAAGGAGCAGCACATATATGATGTCTCACCTGCCTACGTTTCTAAAACCGTCATCGCTATTATAAAAATTTGCACGCCTGTGAAGACATGTCGCAACGGGCGGTGCTAGAGAGAAAGTGTCCAAATGCATCTTCAGGACATAGCATCAGCATTTTCAAGTTCATACCCTTGCGAAGTGTATTCATAGCTTCCATGATCACCTTTGTCACTTACCCTCTTGCATGGCGAGAGTGGTGTTTTGGCACATCGGAGCATATGCTTCCTTTATTTTGAAATGCATGTTACACATATTTTGAAATTTCAAAAAAGTTGAAACAAAAAATCCGCACATACATCTTCACGTGCTACGCGCTTACAAAGTTGTTACAAAATTCAATGCTTAAAATAAGTTTTTTCATAAGACAAATTTTCCCTTTTTTACGTAGACCACAAAAAATTGTTTCCTCGCAAAACTTGACAAGCGCACATATATTGTGAAGATGTACAAGTAAAAAAAATTGTCAAATTTTTTTGACATTTCAAAACATAATTTTTGGGTATAGAGAGCATATGCATCCGGGAGCCGAATTGAATTTCCTCATGGGCCTTATTAATTTTATAAGTAGAGCTAAATTTTTTCATAATCTTTATTAGCACCTTACATTGTAAATGCCTTTAGTATGCTCAGCAGGATTGTGAACAACTATGGAGGTGGTAAGAGCATCTCTACCGGTCCGATGTAAACGAACATTTTGTACTCCCTCTGATTCATATTAATTGACTTCAATATAGATGTATCTAGAACTAAAATGTATCTAGATACATCCACATTAGAGTCAATTAATATGAATCGAAGGGAGTATCTGTTTTGGTCTGCATGAAAAAATAAAAGGTCTGCTTCTAGGCCAATGGCCTGACGTAAAGTGATTGGCCTGTCTTCTGAACCAAATTAGGAGCAGGTTTGCGTCTAAGAGAACACTATTCCTGTGTTCCTGTGTCCATTACATAATCTATCAAGCCATGCGCTAGCTACACAAAAGGTATCTTCCTCTCTCTTCTCGCTAATTATTGCATGACTCATATGGGCATGTTCTTTGCGGTAAAAAATGGACAATACCACTGGAACAGGGGGTGAACGCAAACAAACCAGTTAAGAAAAAAATTGATTTTATATATACAACGTTACACAAATAAACCAAAACGGATATAAATTATGTCTAAGATGCCCTAACCCAAGATCGATGTGGACTTGGTTGTATTTTCAGTTTCTTTCAGTGTCCTCATTGTAACTGTATGCCCACCGCTGTTTTATTGAAGCCCCGCTACCTTGTTCAAAAGAAAATGAAGTGGACCTTGCAAGTTGCAACCAGCATGCATGCCCAAGACCAAGTTGAAACCATACGACCTTGCTGGTTTTTACAGAGAAAGGATGAAGGACTGCATTACCAAGCCAACAACCTCGAAGGACAGATGCATGCACCGGCAGCGGCAGGCGGCATTACAATCTGGCTACTGGCGCTCGCTCCAGAAACGTCCTCGCAAGTGGCCATCGTGCACATACTCTACGTAGGTGCTGGGCCAGGTTTATTTCCGGCGGCGGATACACGCAAAAGCAGGAGCAGCCGACCAGGAAACCGGTGCCCATACACACGTAAGTAGTAGCAGGCAGCGAACGTGCCACAAGGCTCTACGCTGCGACATGCATGATGCACGGATCGGGGTGAACACGCACCTAGCACTCCATCTAGCTAGCTTTAGCAGCCCCAGCAACCACCAAACCGGCCAAGTTAACCAACACCATAAAGGACGACCAAGGTATCGATCGCGCCCCCGTAACGTGGACGCATTTTTTTTCGCTCATGTGCTTTACCGTGATGGAAGGCGCCCATTTTAGGACATGTACAATGATAGAGAAAGTATGATTTTTTCTAACCTCGCTACATCAGGTAGAGAGGGCATTGGACATAAGTCATATAATGTATTATCTTTTGTAGTAGTCTCTAACAATTAATATTAATAACAAAATAGTTGGAAATTTTTAGCTAAGGGAAAACCTATGTGATACAATAAAGAAAATAGTTTTACCTTATTTTTCTAAGAGATGATCCCTTAACTAAAAGAAGATAACCTTCTCTCTCTTTATTCTCTTCTCCAATTAGGAAAAAAATCTAATGTGCCATCTTCAAGAGAAAGCTGACATCACTTCATTATAAATGCCCTCACCTCCCTGCCGATCGATCATGTCGCGCTGGCCAGCCACGCAAGCGCCGCGCATCAGCCTCTAGCTATCCGATCGTAAACGGATGTTTGAGATGGGAGAAACCTCATCCCAACGGGATGATTTGAACTCTCAGTACGTCCGGCCATGACCCTTTTGCGGACCAAAAATGGGTTAGAATTGCGTCGAGGCGGACAGATCCAAACCATTCTTTTTGTACTCCTCTTCCACCACCTGGCCCATATGGCAGCCACAAAAAGGCCTATCTCATCTCTATCTCCTCTCTCCTCCTCAATTTGAGTGGTGCGGTGGCTCACGAGGGTAGGAGGTCGGGGCCGGTAGCGCGCTTGAAGAGGGGAGGAGGTTGGGGCCATGCCGGACTTGGATTCTCTTACTAAGGCGAGGGGGCTGGCACCGTTGATGTCGTGGTGGACATGCCTTCCCCTCTTCTCCGCAGGATACCTCACCGACTCCATCCACCACGCCAATGGCAAAATCAACCGCCTCCTAGCTCGTGAATGGCGTGGCTATCTCTTGGACTGCTCCTCTATCGAGGCGCCACTGTTAATTGGAGCAAGAACGGCCACCATTGTTTCTCTGGAAATTAAATTTGCATAGCACCGCTGAAGCAGGGGTCGACGCAAAAGAATAAGTAGAGAAAAATGCCTAATTTTATGTCCGCACTCGATCCAAACGAGAAAAAAAATGGACAAACTATACATACGCCCTTTAGTTCTTCCTGCTGGAGATGCCCTGTTATTCATCCAACTGCTCGCCTGTCGTTTCGTTTGGCTCTTGGCGCAACAACCTCCAAGCTCCAACGTCGACGGCTTAACCACGCCCCCATCGTGCTCGATCGTCGATCCTCGGCGCGCGCGGCGGCACGTGCAAAAGCGGCGCCGCGGCCTGCCGGCCGGCCGGGAACCACTGAACTTGGGCGCGCGAGGTGCCGCATCGTACATATTCGTATCTCCAGTTTTGTACTGTCTCGGGAATCATGGAGTCCGCGGCTGGTCGGCGCGCCCGATTGTCTGACCGGCTACGACGACGCCGGCACGTACATCTGGTCACTGACGGATCCGTATATGACGGTGTTCCCTCTTGATACCGTATGTAATCATGTGTGTGCACTAGCTACCTAGCTTGCTCGTGCTGGAGCGGCCACTTATTTAACACTCGCCGCCCGTGTTTTGGATCGCTTCGTGATTTCAGCAGCGCGAGCGTGCATAGACAGTCGGTCGCGCTGCCTATGTGTTCTTCTTCTCTTGGCGTCCCACCAACAGTTCGATGCACATGTGACTTGTCCATTGAAAATACGATGCCACTAGCCCACTACTGTTATACTAGTAAGGCTGGTCATAGTGGGGAGTAACTTAGACTAGTAACATATGGCATGTTACTAGTCTAGGTTACTACCTTCATAGTGGGTAGTAACTTATATGTAGTGTCATGCATTGTGTCATTTATTATGTTGTAGACTCATTTTGCCTTGGGGTGTGTGATGTTATGGTAACATAGCTAGTTACCACCTCACTCTCTTTCTTCATTTATTGGCATGCCATGTCACCAAAATGTCTTGAGATATGTAATGTTACTAGCTATGTTACTCCCACTATGAGCAGTCTAACTAGCTGCGTTTCGCACATCCTTAACTTAATTAACTTGCTTAGGCGGAGGGCAAGCAAGCTAGAGTCATAAGGATCAGGTGATGAAAGCCATAACATGTTGCACTTGCTTAGCCAGGAAGCTTGTCTAGTTATCCGAGAGCAATTAACCGGCATCGTTGCTTGAATTGGGGGCCAGATTCTTCAGCCATGAGTTCATCCCTTCGACCGCCGTCAATAACTATCGACGCCTGCACCACCACGACCTGGCGAACTATCGGAAGCTATCATGATTCATGCATGGCATTGCAGCTACCGAGCGCGAGCTATCACAAGTGCTCATGGACGTCGGCTACATGTAGATGGGAAATTGGGAACAACGGTGAAATGTCTGTCGTTACGAACGGCCAAGTGGCGTCTATGACTCAATAGCACAATTGCACACAACCTGACGATAGCGTCCACGAATGTACAGGTAACAGGTGAGGCGGCGGCATGGCCTGAAATCCGCGAGCCGATCCTGTGATAGCTACGACTCCAGCAATGATATATGCGAAAAATCCGACGAGTGACGGCATGATTCGTCTCAGACCAGGCCAAAAGATCGAGCCGGGTATGCACATGCTGCCCGGATTGACTGCCCGCCGGGCCGGGCTGCGGACAGCATCAGGTCACATGCACGAGCACTAGCGCCTCCGCCACCTGACCAAGCGCCGCAGCGATCCGCCGGATCGGTGTCGATCGAGACGATTCCTTCTTCCACTATCTCAAACACGCCGATGTGATGTGACCATCCATGTGCATGTATGCATGGCGTTTGCATCATGCCGCACACTGTGCGTGCATGAGATTTTCTATCCATATCATCCATCATTGGATCGTTCTGCCTGAAGCATTCCCGTATGCAGCGTCTGGCAACGGTGAGCTTGACATTCAAGTGTTGAGGCCATCACCGGACTGGCCCGGCAAGCGTTGGCCAAGTGCCGAAATGTGGTCGACAGCGCCGCGTCATCCCATCTACCTGATCCACGAAGACGCCTCGTAACCCTCCAGCCTCGTAACCCTCCAGCCTCCCCAGCCCTAAACGCCGCCGGTAGCGTCGCCGGGGCAAAGACCCTCGGGGCGTGGCGGCGGCGGGGGCCCTTCCTCGTCGACGCCTGGTGGACGGCGGCCGGATCTCCTTCCTCGACGCATGGCGGGCGCGCGGATGGGTTGGGCGGCGGCGGCCAGCGCTGCGCCCCCTTCTCCCGTCGGCTCTCCCCTGGTGGATCAGCTGGCGCGGTTGGGATGGGCGGCGGCGGCCAGCGCTGCGGCCTCCCTCCTCCCGTCGGCTCTCCGCAGCACTCCGGCGGGGGCTGGTGGTGGGCGGCGGCCGGGCTCATGGCCTGCGCCAACTCCCCCCCCCCCGCCTCTCGCCGGTGAGTGGAGGCGATCTCGGGCTTCACCCGCGACACGAGGTCGCCCGGGGCTGCAGCCTTGGGTACGACGGTGGAGGTGGCCCTCTTCTTCGCCGGAGAGGGTCGTCTCGCGGTTGGTGGTGGTGGATCTATCGATCTATCACCGCGTTCCGGCGGCGAGATGGAGATGCTTGGAAGCCGGCGACGGAGTCGCCGGTGGAGGGTTGGAGTGGCCAGCCCGGGATGGTCGCCGACGTGGGGTCCGATCTGAATAAAGGCGGTGGTCCTAGGGTCTCTCTTGCGTGAAGAGGAAGACCTACCGGAGGCCTGGACTCGTGATCTAGCCGGAGTGTTGAGTTCCGGAAGGCTCCGCCGGCGAATGTAATAGTGTTTTTTGCCTGGAGTTTGCTGGATCGGTGGTATTCGGTCGTGCGCACCCATGCTTTTATTCCGACCGATTGGTTCTGGAGGGAGCGGCGCGAAGCTCTTTTTCTGTGTTGACATCAAGTGACTATGGATCCATGATGAAATTCGGAAGAAGAGAAGTTCATGAAGGCCGGAGGGAGGACTAGCTAAGGGAGGTTCAAGTCTCCGCGCTGTTGAGGGACTTGCTTGGTGTTCCGGGCTTCACAACGAGCGGTATGAAAGTGGGGGCGACAACACGAGGTGAAGTTCGTAGTCCTACCTTTCGGGGTGAAAACCCAAGGTCCGGCCTTAACCGGTTGTGCTCGGCAATGACCTTGTTGGAGGCATTGTTTTGAGAGCGGGGACTATCTTCGGGGTGAAAACCTAAGATCGTTGATCGGGCGATGATGGTGTTAGCGCACTCGTTCCCTTCTTAGAAGGCGTCGTTTTTGGAGATTACGTATTTCGGGTGTTGTCTTGGCGGTGGATGTATTGCTGTTGTTAGCGGGACTTTTGTTTCTTAGTTTTCTTTTCCTTTTTTTGGCTGTGTGCATCCGTAGTGCCATTAGGGTGGTGCGTTGTTGCAGAGGCTGGATGTAATTGATATCGTTTTGATATTAATATATTCCCTTTATCGAAAAAAATCTACCTGATCCACACTTCAGAGAGTTCGCAAGGACTCGAGCTGTGCTGCAAGGTGGCATTTGGGTGGCCTTGTCAAGCTGGGCCGGTGTTGATAGTCTGGCTCATGTTATGCACGCGGCAAATTAAGGAGTAAGCAGGCATGGGCATGGCCGACGCAATCTTGTTGGCCAAACAATTTTCCTACGTTCCACGTGCTGTAGACAGTTAGACACTGTGCACACGCCATTTTGCGGTGGCATTTACAACATACATATAGCAATTTGGTTTATATATACTATTTGTGTGGACTGTGTTTGTGACAGCCTACAACTTGACAATATCCGCGAGAAACACAAAATCGTCACGTTATACTACTATATAAGATATGTGTTTTGGTGCTGGCGCCATTCTGAACATGGTGAAGTTCAGAAAATGTGTGAATCCACGCTTCGCCGATTTCTTTATTCGTAAAAAGCTTTTCAAACAAATAGCATGCTAGTTTTTTCTTTAGGGATATTGCCATACCTTTTATGGCTTTTTATAAATACTAGCAAAAGTGCCCGTGCGTTGCTACGGCATCACATTAATTTTTCATATGAGCTCGTCGCTGCACCAGCTTGTAATACCATTGTAATGATGGCGGCGCCACACTTAAATTTTATTGAGATACGAATCCGAATGAATTTACAGTTAGGCATTCGCCGTTGCTATATGTTGATTTTTATTTAATATTTTCTATGCCACAGAGAATTCATTATAAGCTTAGCTGTTGTTTTGGCCGAGCATTTACCTTTAGTTTAAAATCCGAAAATAAAATAAGGTGAGGCTAACGACGCAATAGGTTAAGCAAACAAAGACAAATAATGCTGGACTACAAATAACTTTCTTTATAAGAGACAAAATAAACAACTTCAAAGCACTGAAAAATCAAAAGAAAGCTCATGTGAAGCCGATACCCTTCGCCTATATGGCAAGATCACTCTTGTAACAATGGAAAATTTAATAAATTTCATTTTGGTGCAAGAAATACAGGATATGATCACACTTTTAGTACCCGGTTGAAATACACCGGATCCTCAGAAATCACGATGTCATGAAAATATTGTAATTATAAGCTTCACGGAAACTGATTAGTTGGCTGATGAGCTAATACAATATAATCCTAGGTCGCATGAGTATATCAAAGTGGAATTCCTATAAAATGTCCTTTGGTAGGTGTGTATTTTCTCAACTGGGGTACTTTTGCTATTAAATGTTTATTTCGTTGGCAGCTCATCTCACAACTGGTTTATAAATTACCTAATAAAAAACGATCGCTGTAAATTGAACATGAGCATGTATCTTTGGATTATAAACGCGCAATGTCTGCACTGCGTGTCTGCGTCAGCACCGATTATACTAAACTAAATGGCATCTGATTTCTTGTTAATGATGCAAATCAAAATCTCACCACATCAGAGAGTAGTATCTGCTTAGCCTCCTTGCAGAAGCTGTCGGTGGAGCTGATGAATACTCTCCGCATCGCCTGGAACCTCCGCAGCATCAGCGGCTCTGTCAAGGCCGGCCGTCCTTGCTCTGGACGCAGGCGCCTCGGCACCCAGCCACGCTCATCTTCACCTCGTGTCGTGTCAGCGAGCAGAACATGAGGACACGGGGATGGCGGCGCTGAGCCCTGTGATTCAGCGTGCTCTGAGGCTGCCCGTAGTTCGATTGGAGCTAGCACCGGAGGCAGGCCGGCGACCGCGTCGGTGGGCGAGATAGCTGGAGGCGCGGCGGGGATCTCAGCAAGCGGCAAGTGAAGATGGGGTGCACAGGGCCCTAGCCGGCGTCTTGTCGATGGGAGCGGGCGGGGCCCTACCGGCGGCGCGAGGCCTCACTGGTAGGTTTCCACGAGAGCTTGCATCGATGTCGATTAAGGATCATAACACGCTCTGCTCTCAGGTCGGGGCGCACAACTTCCTCCCCGGCTTGCTCTTCGCCTCTGTTCAGGTCGGGACGGCAGGAACGTGATTGCTGCGGCCGACGGCCTGCCGCGCCAGGTACATGTGCGCCGGCACCCACCCATCGGCGTCATCTCCTCCTGCTGGCACAGCGTGGCGGGCTCCCGATCCAGCTCGGCGGCGATCCTCGGCGATGCCGCTACGTCTACCCGCGCCAACGCTGCCATCTGACGCCCGTCCGCGAACGCTTGGCTCAGCGCGTAGCGAGAAATTTCCGGCGAGGTTGCAATGGATCTGTTGGAATTTTTTGTACAGATCCGTGGGAATCACCGAGGAGGAGAGAGCTATATATGGGTGGATTTTCTTGTGTGAGGAGGCAAGGAATTAAACTGAGCTAAATCAGAGATTTGATTCGGGAAACTGAGTTCGATAAGAACTCGTTCTCTCCGAATCTGGCTTGGCGGCGGGGATCGTGGGAGGCACGGCCTGTGGCTGTTTTTTTGCACGAAAGAACGAACCGGTACAATGGCTTTGTACAGTAGTATGCGATTTGGTGGGAGGGCAAAACCGTCCAAATAAAAGTTGGACGAAAATTTTGGCAGAAACCTTAGCTCCTTTATTATTAGGTATAGATTTCTTACGATGAATTAATTTATGGTTTATCCTTACAGGAAATAAGTAAAATGTCTTGTCAGTAGTCATTGAGACATCGTCCATATCTTTTATGGCATGCTAGTTTTTTTCTTTAGGGATATTGACATACCTTTTATGGCTTGCTTTTTTTTTTCCATTCTTGAAATGCTAAACAAAACCTGTAATTGCAAAGAAAACTGCTTGGGGAAGATAAATTATATATTTCCACGAGTAAGGAAGCGATGCATGCGAGAACCAACCTGAGGTTGGGTGGTTAGGAGGGTGGTTGTACCCCCAGCCCACCAGAGTTCAAACCCCAGGTTTGACATCTGCGTGTCTCATAAAGGCGGAATATTCATTTAGCGGGAGGCGACGTTCCCGTCGACAGCGAGGCGCCTGTGGTGACTTCGTCAATTTCAAGATCCAATCCGCCGGCTCAGTCTTCTGGAGGTGCTCATAGGGGTAGGGTGTGCATGTGTGCGTTCATAGGGGTGAGTGTATGCGCGTGTATGTAAGCGCCTGCGTTTGTACTGTGTTTCTCAAAACAAAAAAAAGGAAGCGATGCATGCATGCTTATAAAGAATAAAGAAAAAAGATTTGTTTTGGATATGTACCACGAGTAAGGAAGCAACTGCATGCTTTTTTTCCTTTACATTCTTGAAACACTAAAAAAAACCTGTAATTGCAAGGAAAACTGCTTGAGAAAGATAAAATTCATATTTCCGGATAAAGGGAGCAACATTTAGTATTGCTTTCAATCCTGTTCAGCTGAAGGGTTAAAAATATATACGTATTTCACTGATATATATTTTCCTCATCATTTACAAGCTAGATTTGGACCAAAATCAAATAAATTTTAATATTTTAATATATTTAAATTTAACCAAAATGAGATAAATAAACTCCAAAATACTTTCTATTTTTTTGAAACTATTGAAATTTAGGTGGGACATGATTTTTCATATCAAAATTTAAAACCTGATCAACAATGTATATAGCAAACATCTCAACTGAAAGATGTAAAATGTTGGAATAATAAGGGGAAAACAAATTTTACAACACTTTACTTTATATAGAAATATAACGCTTTACTTTATATCTGTGTGATCTATGTGGCAAGCTACAAGTTCACAATAACCCGAGAAACACAAAGTGTCAGATAATATATGGCATGTTATTTGTACAGTCTTCATTTTCAATTTTGGTGACATAGAAAGTGTGAAGTCGCACTTTGCCGAATTGAAGGAACCCCTGAATATAGAGGTTCCTTAAATCTATTTAAATTATCCATGACATATTGATTTTGTATATAAATAATGTGATGTCATTATGAATTAATATACACCATTTATGATGTATTAATGCATTGCCAATCCTCGAAGTAAAATGTCTCGTCAGGGTCATTGAGACATTGTCCATGTCTAAAATGGCATATCTCTACGTATAAGGATATATAGACAAGGAAACATTGGTACCCTCATCAAAATTATTATTATAAAATACAATACTATAAGCGAGAGATGGTTATAAAGAAAAAAATAGTTTTCGATATATATCATGAGTTCTTAGCAACAACTTGCTTATTTTGGGTTCTTGGAACACTTAAGAAAACCTATATTCTTAGGGAACACTGCCTAAGAAATAAACAATATATTCTGTCGACAAAGGCTGCAACATTTAGTAGGAGTATTGTTTTAATTTCAATACAGCTGAAGGGTTAAACTTTATTTTTCTAGAAATTTCCAGTATCGTTGTGACCATTTTTTCAAAATATCACGATAGTTTTATTTTGATCCGATTGAGACGAAGAAACTCAAAAGTAATTTCTTATACTTTTGAAACTATAAAAGGTAACAAACAATAATGATTAGCAATCTAACCCTACTATAGTAAACACCTCAACTGAAAGAAGTACTAATTTTAGAAAGAACACATAAGAATGATTAGGAAAACAAATTTACATGGGAGAAGCAAGTCACATCCCATTCAGACAGCACAGATTATTTATGTCAGCCCAACCGCAGAAACCCAAAGTCCCGTCCTATAAAACCTCACACCACCCCTCTACACGAGAAGCCAGCTCCATTCCACCAACTTCCTTTCCATCCCCCACACCATTCAACAGCAGCAGCAGCTCAGCTCAGCTCTCAACCGCAAACAATGGCGAAATGCAGCAAGATCCGCAACATCGTGTGGCTCCGGCAGACGCTGCGCCGGTGGCGCTCCCGCGCGGCGGCGCGGTCGTCGGCGTCGGTCGTCCCCGCGGGCCACGTGGCGGTGTGCGTGGGCGGCGCGTCGCGGCGGTTCGTGGTCCGCGCGGCGCACCTGAACCACCCGGTGTTCCGGGAGCTGCTGCGGCAGGCGGAGGAGGAGTACGGGTTCCCGACCGGCGCGGCGGGGCCCATCGCGCTGCCCTGCTGCGACGAGGGCCTCTTCGAGCACGTCCTCCGCCATCTCTCCTCGTCCTCCCCGTCGGCGCGGTTCGTGACGCTGGAGGAGCTCAAGAGCGGCGGCGGCGTCTCGTGCTGCTGCGCCGCCGCCGGCGACGCGCTCCCGCTGCTCCGCGGCATCTCGTCAGACAAGTTCGTGTGGTGACGACTGAAGCCGGGACTCCGAGCTAAGCTAGCCGGGCGCGCGCGCCACGCCATTGTGGTGACCGTCGTGTTTTTTTCTCTTCTTTTTTTAGTTTGTTCTACCCTCTCTCCATTGCCGAGAGGAGCTGAGCTGAGCCGCCGTGACGGAGCCAGCGATCGGAGCGGCCGGCCGGAGGCGGTGAAGCGAGATGGCTGAGAGAGTCCTCGGGTCTTGAGACGCCCAGCAGGGCCTAGCCATCCATTCATTCCAAATCCTGGCAAGAAACTTATTTAGTGCCGAGGATTTATTCTTGCTTTCTTTTTGATTTTTTGGTCACCTGCTGAATAATTCACCGTTGTAAATAGCCATCCTGTGCTACGGCGATTCGTCCAACATTGCATGTGAATTGAATTGAATGATTTCTGCTACTCCATGACGCGTGTCTCTTGGTCAGATATCAAACCTGACAGTCTGGTTCAGATTTAAAAACGTCTTTCTGTTCGGACAACATTTCTGAACTGCATCCATGTGGTAGGGCTAGCTTCAAGAAACTTGAAGCTGCATGGTTCAACACGGAAAAATAATGGAGTTGGAGCTAGTTAGCAGGTTACTCCATTACAAGCGTTGCGGATATAATATGTGTGTTCACGCTGTCGCTAGGCTGGTTGCAATGATCATGGTACCAGCTATAACAGCTATCAGTGGAATTATGGGCTGACAATTGATTCTCCAGCATATAACAAGTATTCCCAAATCGCAACCGCCCTGCCGGCGCACCTGATTTTCAGTATTCTTTTCGGGCTGAGATGACAAATCGATCAACGGTGGTCTTTTTGACAAGTCGAATTTCCCTTGTATTGTGACAGATAACCTCCATCTTTTAACAGAGCGCCGTCCAAAAAAGGAGCAACAGCTTTGCGGCACTGAAGGTGGTTAAAAAATGTTATCCTATCACTTTTCTTCTCTGATCAGGTTAGCCTGGAAAGAGCAGGCAATCATGCGTGGCCATTCCCTCCTTTACGATCGCATTGGCCCATCTTAGAGCATCTCCAGTCGCGTCCCTCAAAAAACGTCCGGCACAAATGATTTGGGGCACGTTTAGGACCGCGCCGGACAAAAAGAGACCAAAAATCTGTACAAAAAAGAGACCCTTCCCAGCCGCGTCTGACAAGGTATCAGCTTGTCAATGCCTATGGATTGTAGGCTAGGGTTTAGTTGAAAGTAGAGGGCAAGTAGATCTCGAAGGTTTCAGCCGAAAAGTACTCGACGATTATGAAAACTAGGGTTTGTAAACAATGATTCGATGATCTCTTCGTCCCTCGACTCCCCTTTATATAGGAGGTGGAGCCGAGGGTTTCGTTTCGTACAAGTTACGAGTCCGGGACGGTTTCTAACTCATCCCGCCAAATTACAAATAGCACTTCCTATTACAACTCTAACTTTCCTTAATATATCTTGGGCTCCCGAATCTTCTTATTCTTCGGATAATGGGCCTTCAGTAAACCCCGGGTACTATCTTCGGCAGGCCCATTAGGGATGCCTATGTCAGTAGCCCCCGAGATTTTGCTTGAATCGTAGAGTCAGGGAAAATCTCCACTGTTTATTTTTATTCGACAACTTAGTCTTTTCTATATTTCTTCATATAAATTTCTATATTGTACGAGGATAATGGTAGTTGGGGCTAGTTCATCTTACGGATCGGGTACTAGTTAACTCGCTCTAGTGGCAATCCGCAAAAACCTACTTCAAGATCACGTCCCTGGACATGATCTCGGGATACTGGTGCAAACTTCGACAAGTGCCGCTTAAGGTCTTACCATTCTGTCGAGTCCCAGTCAAATTTATCGAGTACCTAACGCGTCCGTTAGGATTTTTCTTCGTATCCGTTGATACGGATAAAAGTAGCGAAGCGCAGTCTTAGGCGATGCCACGCCCAGCGAGAATGGATCCGGGGTCTTACCTTCGCAAATTTGCGGCATTCGGAAATTGATCGCAACTTTGGCGTTCCGAGAATATATTGTCGAGTGCTTTTCCGGCTGTTGGAATGGCACATTTTATCGAGTCAAATATGACTTATATTGTCTCTCCGATGGGAGTATATGTAGAGTTAATTATAACTCGAAATATACTCTCTTGCTTTTCTTTTCTTTTTCTTTTTTAACTTCATCGGGCACGCGAACAGGCGTTCCGCCGGGAGTAGCCCCTGAGGCTACGACCAAGAACTTGTGCTTGGTTGTAGGCTCAACATTTTAGTCCACCTTGTCGCTATATTGTCATTATTTCCCGATATGATCTTCTTTTCATCTCTCGGGTGCGCGAACGCGCTCCGATGGGAGTAGCCCCCGAGGCTACAGCCAAGAACTTGTGCTTGGTTGTAGGCTCTCACAATTTCTATATTGCCGTACTCGAAATTTTACTTTTGTCGAAGTAGCCCCCGAGCATTTGGGCAAAAACTTGTATTTGACCAAAGGCTCCCGAAGTATAACTTCTTCTGTCGCCAATCTTCTTTTATTTTTCTTGTCGGCACGCCTCCCTTAGTCAAATTCACTTCATCTCTATTAATAGTCGGGATTTTTCTGCCTTGTGGGTCCATTGTTTTCACCACGTTGACACGTCGTGCAAGTGGGAGACACACGTCCTCCGCTTTTCCGGCGCACGTACGGTAACGCCTCGTTCTATTCCATCTCGTGAAAATACCTTTTTACCCTTTTATCTACAAGATCTTTTTTCACCACACGATTTCTTCATCCAACGGTGCATTGCTTCTCCCGATTCCTATATAAACCTTTCTTCAACCTCGGTCCACTCCTTCGCTTGCGCCGTTCATCTGTTCCCCTTTGCAAAAACTTCCCTGCGCCCAACTCTCTTTAATCTTCCGCACGCACGAGCATTGCTTTTCCAAGTGCCATTGATGCCACCGCGCACGCGACTCACTCCGCCACAGCACTCTAGAATCCAAGATGGCCGCTGAAGATCTTGAGTGGGAGAGATCTAAAATCTCCAACCAAGACGTCAACATGTTGAAGAGGCTTGGCCTGATGAAGAAAGAAGACGCCATCCGCTTTCCCAGCGAAGAAAGCTACCCAAACCCTCCAATGGAGTACCGGGTTAGTTTCGTTGATCACCTCATCCGCGGCCGTTCTACCCCAATTCATGATTTCCTCCGTGGCCTTCTTTTTGTTTATGGGATTCAACTGCACCGCGTTGACCCCCAATTCCATCCTCCATATTTCCATTTTTATCACGTCGTGCGAATGCTTCCTTGGAATGCCTCCTAACCGGGTTTTGTGGAAATGCATTTTTCGCCTCCGCCGCAATGGCTCCACAACGCCACCTATAACATAGGCGGTGTTGTTATCTCGTGTCCGAACCGACGTTGATTACTTCGACGTCAAATTTCCTGATTACGTTCAAGGATGGCGCAAAAGGTGGCTCTACATACACGAAGAAAGTGCCAATTTCGTGGAACACAACATAGTCCCTTTTGACGGAAGTGCCAAAATTCAACGCCGCCGCTCTCGGGATGCTTGAGGCTTCCGAAGAAGAGAAAAAGGCGACAGAAGCACTTATGTCTCGTATTCATCGGCTTCAAAATACTCGAGGCAAAGAACCGTCCGGCGTTCAAATCACTGCCTACTTTCTTAGGATTAGAGTGCAGCCTCTTCAGGCTCGCAAAAATCCCCTTTGGACGTATGCTGGTGAAAATGATGCCAATAGGCTCTCCAATGATCTTTCTGTGAAAGACTTGAAGAAGCTGATTCGAAGAATTTCCTCGCTGAACAAGAGGGATCCTATTCCTTCCTCGTGCCGCGTGGAACCATACAGCTCCACCAATCCTCTCCCCAAGGTATTTTGTTTTCTCGAATTTTTATCTTGTTCCGAGCTTTCCCCGCATCTCATTGTATTGATATCTTCTCTAATTTTTCTTTTGTCGTTATTTTTCTCGCAGAACCATCCTACTATGGCTTCCCTTCCTCCTCTTCCCCGAGGGTGGAGATGTCGAGGAAAGAGCCGTTATTGCCGATGACAACCAGGAGGCCCCCTCTTTTGTGAATGAACCTGCAGATTCTCGAAAATCTGCGGGATCTATTGAAAAAGATGCTGCTACGAAGGTACTACATCGACGACAATCTCCTCCTCCTGCTGTTTCTCCAAAGAACAAAAGGAAAAGGAGTGATGTCGAAGATTCGGGACCTCTCAACCCGAAGAAAGCTGCTCCTTCACCGCGAAAGGCAGCGTATGACCCATATCTCGAGAGTCTCATCAGTTTGTGAGTTCCCTGTCTCTTTTTATTTTTCTATTCGAAGAATTTTGTTTGCCTTGCTTTTTATGCTGCCACCCTTTTTCCACAGTGATGATGATGAAGAAACACCAACTTTGGATGTGGCTGCTCGAACGAAGTACGTCACATACTCTAGTTATTTCGAGCTGCCGAGTTGAAGGAGAAGAATCCTCGCCTCCTCAACAAAACGTCGGCACGTCTACTCCTCCTTCGAGCCCCCTTGTCCCTTCGCCAAAAAGGGCAAGGATCGAAACAATTCCGGAGCCGAGTCTCCAATTGAGTAGCTCTTCTAACCCTCTCTTGGATGATGTAAGTTCTCCATACTCTTGTCATTGTCTGTACTTCCTCTGTTTGCTTCTGAATGCCATTATATTTTTCTCATATAGAAATTTTCTTGCTTTGTCCCTTTCTTTTCTTAACAGCCCATGATCAAAGAGCTTATTCGCATCGGTGCTCAATTCATTGGGTATCGTGAATATGCCAACAAAGCTGAAGGTGATGCCTTGCTTGCTTTCTTTTTTACCATTACTCTGTTACTCCGTTGTTGTCGATATTTTAACGAAATTTTATCTTTCTTGGCAGAAAAATTGGCGGCTATCAACGAGCGTGCCAATGCACTTGCTCAAAAATTAGAGCAAAGTGAAGAGGCTCGTAAGAAAGCCGAATTAGATGCTGTTCAAGCTAGAGCAGAGACTGACAAGGCCAAGACTGAAGCTGCTAGTGTCGAAGATCTTAGGAAGAGGCTTCACACTGCCGAGACTTCACTGAGCGAGCATATAACTGCACAATCTGCTCGCGAGGAAGCGATCCTTAAGCGTATAAGGACGCAAAGTCGCCGCTTTCTCAGTAAGTATCTGAACCACTTCATATCCTTTGTATTTTCTTCTCTGCACTCGTTTGGTGCTCAATAAGTTTCTTCCTTAACAGATAGAACAGCTCAAGAGTTTGAACTTGAAGATCCCGACAATGATCCTCTTCTTGACGCCCTTTCATTCCTCGAGTTTCATGGGTCAGAGGCACGCGAAAGCATTGATCAAGCTAAAGCAGGGCTGTCACGCCTCTTTCCCTATTTCTTCCCAAAGAAAGAGGAACCCGCAACTTTCCTTAACCTGGCCAAGTGCTTTAATCCACCAGAAGATCTTGGGCTGAAGGTGCGTCATGAAAATATGAAGGTCGCCGTTGAAAACACTGTTGCCTTGGTTGCCGACAGCCAACAAACTATCGACTGGGCGAAAGTTGGCGACAATGAGCAGATAGAACAATCGAGGTGGAAGTCGTTGATCAAGGCAGCTAAGCCCAACACGAAGAAAATCCTGGCCTATCTCGGGATCAAGCCGTCTTCAACTCCTAGCTCATCAAGGCCGGAGGTCTAGTTGAATGCCTCGTTGCTTTTTCTTTTTAGTGTACCTCTTTCTTTTGGCATTGTCGCCGTAGTGTTCTTGGCGATAAACGCTCGCATGAGTCTCTAGAAGGTCCTTCTTTTGTAATAGACATGTATATATTATGGGAATGAATGGAAATCTATCTTTACTCAGGTGATTGATGTCGAAATATTTCTTTTTTCCGGTTAATTTTTGACAATTATACGCCGGCTCCTGGTCCTTCCAATATTTCGCCTTCTTCTTCTCGCTCAAGGAGAGCTCTTCGCTGATACTACACCGTAGAAGATTCCTTGCCGCAAGAATTGGATGAACTTCGGCGGCAACTTCGATATGCGAAGAAGCAAACACTTGTGATGTTGGAAAAGTCTCGTAAGTCATCTAAAGCCGAAAAAATTGCACTTCGGCAAGCTCACGCAGGCCTGTGGCTGCTAGGGAGATTCTTGCTCCAGAGGTCGAAAAGGCGACTACTCGAGAAAATTTCATGCTCGAGTTAATGAATGAAGCCGATGCGGATATGTCGGGTATGCTTGTTTCATCTTCAATATCTTCCGTCTTCGCGCTACTTCTCTTGAGGTTTTATCGCTCCTTTGTTTTAATAGGTTCCTTTCGCGATCTTGATCCGAAGAGGAGAGGGTAAATACTAGGACAAACCTCCTTGTTAACCTTTCCCTTGATCATGGTTCTCGTTTTGGGCTACCCGGGAGAGGACCCAGCCAAATGTCGGGATTTCAGGATCGCGCCTCTCAAACTCGCGACTTCCTTGACTTCTGTACTAAGACCTTGTCTATGATTTATAACTCCATGTTTCCTCGGAACGTCCAACCAAAAACTCTTCTCGAGTTAATGGAGAAATTTAAGGATGCTCACAGGATCCATGACTTTGTCAAAGCTCAGGCGGTAGGCGGCGCCCGGTTGCCCTTATCATGCTTCGGATCTGCCACTCAAAGCTTGACTGGCCCAAGTTGTTGCGAAGTTCACGCGAAGGTACGGCGTCGAAGAGTTGGTGTCGATCGTATTAATACGAAGGTTTCGCCTATAGGCTGAAGAAATGATTGAAGACCTTCTTCGGATGGATCTGCCGAGCTTTTTGCAGATGGTCATTATGCTGATTTTCTTGGCGCCGCTCCTGAAGAAAACAGAGTTACCCTTGATGATATACTGAATCATGGCTAATTATTTTCCTTTGGTAGACAATTCTTCCTTGTAAATCATGGTTTGTGATTGTATTGTGAAGCAAACATCATATTTCTATATTTGTCTAGCCCCCGAGTGTTTTCGGTGGCTATTCACTGTATTTGTATAATGCGAGGTTTTGAACCAAGGCATTTATTCAATATGTAGTTTTGGCGAATATCAGCCCCCGAGCTTCTTTATTGAGTACTATTTTGTATTTTTATTGACTCACGAGGTATTTTAATACCAAGGCGAGGCTTTTCTTTTTGCGAGGGACTATATTGAATTTCGTCGGGTTAGGGATTTTGAGCATGTCGATAAAGAAAAGTTATATTGACACTATCTTTATTATATTGCAGCACCGCGAGCCCGCCTCATTAAAAACCTTTCCCGGCCCCACTCGGTGCCTAGAAAAGGGAAAAGAGTGCATCCTGAAAACTCGCGGGCGTTTCGGTACATTGAAGTTTTACAAGGACTATATTTTAGCTCTAGGCGTAGAACCGCCCGAGTTGCGCCACGTTCCGGGGTTTTGCTCCTCCACCCCTGTCTTCTTGTCCTTTATCTGTATGCTCCTCCTCCGATTACTTCAGTGACAATATAAGGGCCAAGCCATGGTGACTCGAGTTTTTCATGACTTTTTGCGTGAGCCGAAAGAACTAGGTCTCCCACTCGAAAAGATCTTGGCCGCAAGCGTCGACTTGTGGTAATTCTTCAAGTCTGTTGATATTTGGTTACCCTTGATAATACTTTGTCTCGAGCTTACGTCGAGTGCGTCTACGTCGTCTTCCAATGCCATCTGGAAGTTTCTTCATTATACTACGTGACTCACGGGGGTAGTCGTGCTCTATTTCTATTGGTAGTACTCGCCTCTGCTCCATGGACCGAGCTTCGGGGTCTCTGTGTTCTTGTATTTGGTGTTGTTCGGATGCTCCACAACACACTTGGTAGTTCTTCGGCCGGGTATGCCGAGCTTTTCCGGTGGTCCTAACGGCGTTTCTTGATGCCATTGCGAGATGATGCCGTTGGCTTTCTCGACTTGCCCATTGGTTTGAGGATGTGCAGCGACGCGAAGTGCAACTTGATACCCACTTCTTTGCAATAATCTTTGAATTCGTGGGATGTGAAGTTCTTGCCATTGTACGTGACGATGTTGTGGGGCACTCAAATCTAAAGACGAGGCCTTTTATGAATTTTCTTGCGGATGCTCCGTGCGCGAATTTATCGGCTTCGCTTCTATCCACTTTGTAAATTTGTCGACGGCTACTAGCATGTATTCGTTTCCTCACGGCCATGATTTGTGTAACTTGCCCACCATATCGAGTCCCCATTGTGCAAGGGCCACGACAATGGTATTGGTGTTAGTTCTACTTGCTGGAGAGTGAGGTTTTGCGGCAAACCTTTGACACGCATCGCAAGTCCTTACTATTTCTTTGGCGTCCTCGATTCTTTGTCAACCGGTAGAATCCTGCCCGAAAAACCTTGGCTGCAATAGCTCGACTACTCGCGTGGTGGCCACATATTCCTTCGTGTACATCCTTGAGAATTATTCTTCCTTCTTCGGGTGTGACACACCTTTGCGGGGCACTGAAATACTTCGCTTGTACAATTCTCCTTTGATCACCGTGAAAGCTTTAGAGCGTCGAATTACTCGCCTTGCCTCAGCCGGATCGTCGGGTATTTGTTTTCACGAGGATATATGATATATATACTTGCATCCAAGGAACTCGTACCATAATCACAAGCTCTTGTTCCTCTTCATCCTCCAGTGGTTTTACGTGAGGGATGTCGAAGTTTTCTCTTTTGCTTTTTACTGCACCTTTTTTGGTTTCGTAGATCTCTCAGCTATTTCTTCCCAAAATACTCACGAGCGGGATTGGGAGGCACGTGACCCGATGTTTGCGGGGACGTCGGCTTCATCGTTGCTCAATCTACTGATGTGGTTTACCTCGCATCCATCAAATAGCTTCTCGAGTTCATTGTACACCTCCTGTATGCTACCATGCTATCATTGATTAGCGTCACATTGGTTCATAACTTGCTGAGCCACCAGCCGTGAGTCGCCAAAGATTTTTAATCGAGTTGCACCACAAGCTTTCGCCATCTTCATCCCGTGTATGAGGGCTTCATATTACTGCTTCATTGTTAGATGCGTTAGGGAACGTCATCCGAAGGATATACTTCAATTTGTCGCCTTCGGGTGATATAAGTACTACTCTGCGCCAGCTCCTTCTACTCTCTTGGACCCGTCGAAATTCATGGTCCGGGTTCTCGACAAGTGCGGGGGTCTCGTGTTTTGCAGCTCCATCCACTCTGCGATGAAGTCGCGAGAACTTGCGACTTGATTGCTTTTCTTTTTTCATACGTGATGTCCGAGGGAAAGTTCTATTCCCCAAAGGGAGACACGACCCGTAGCTTCTGGATTGTTCGGTATATTTGACAAGGGAGCTTCATTGACCACTATGATCGGGTGTGCTTGAAAAATAGTGGCGCAATTTTCGTGCTTTGTTGTGAACACTCCGTATGCTAGCTTTTGGTATTGAGGTACCTTTGTTTTGATGGCGATAAAACTTCGCTTACGAGTATCGCGGCCTACGTACTCCGGTGGAGTTTTCCTTCTTCTTCTCTTTCGACAACTAGCACCGTGCTCACCACTTGGGCGTGGGCTGCGATGTATAGCGGGAGAGGTTCCTTTTCCTTCGGCGCCACCAAAATTGGTGGTGTTGAGATTCTGATGCTTCAAATCCTCGAAAGCTCTGTCGGCCTCTTCGTTCCACGGAATTTGTCTCCTTGCTTTATCAGAGCGTAGAATGGTAATGCTTTTTCTCCCGGCTTGGCGACGAATGCTTGCTCAAAGCTGCGACTCGCCCGGTTAGGCTGTTGTATTTCTTTCAACTTTGTTGGCTTTCTCATTGTTACGATAGCTTGTATTTTGTCGGGATTTGCTTCAATCCCTCTTCTCTGAGACTAGAAACCCCAAAGTTCTCCTATTTGGGGCCGCCAAAGGAACACTTCGTCGGGTTCAACTTTAGGCAGAATTTGTTGAGGTTGTCAAAAGTTTCCTTGAGATCCTCGATCAGTGTTGTCCCCTTTTTTGATGTGATGACGACATCGTCGATATATACTTGCACGTTTTTTCCAATCTGTGTCGCCAAACATACGCATCATCCTCGATATGTTGCTCCCGCATTTTCGAGACCAAAGGGCATTGTTTTGTAACAAAACACGCGCGTAAGGTGTAATAAACCCTGTCTTTACTTCATCTTCTTCTTTCAATCTGATCTGGTTATAACCGAATATGCGTCCGGGAAGGAAAGACGTTCGCTTCCAGCAGTGGAGTCGATAATTTGATCGATCCTCGGGAGGAAAGTGATCCTTTGGACAATGTTTATTGAGACACGTAAAGTCGACGCACATGCGAAGGACCTTAGTGTTTTTCTTTGGCACCATCACGGGATTTGCTACCCATGTGGCTTCGTGAATATCTCTTTGATAAAACCAGCTTCTTGTAGTCGATTAATTTCATTTGCATAGCTTTAGCGGTTTGGTTCGAAAACGCCGCAAAGGTTGTTTGATTGGTCTCGCTGATGGATCCAAATTTAGGTGGTGCTCGGCAAGTTCCCTGGGTACTCCTGGCATGTCAGGCTGGACACCATGCGAAGATTTTCCGGTTCTCACGGAGGAATTCGACGAGCGCGCTTTCCTATGCGATATCCATGTTGTTTGCGATAGATGTCGTCTTTTTCGGGTCTGTCGGGTGAATCTGCACCTCCTTAGAATTTTCTCGGTATTGAAAGTTGATTCTTTATTTGGCCTTCCAACGTGCCGCGGTGCGTCGTAATCGAGTCATACTTTTTGACGCCAAATACTCGGCTTGCATCCCGAAAGTTTCGATAACCGATGAAAATCTTTGTCGCACTTATCGGCTAAGGCGAAGCTTCCTTTGATCGTGATTGGTCCCTTTGGTCCGGGCAATCTCCACAACAGGTATGTATAGTGTGGTACCGCCATAAATCTAGCGTATGCTTGAGTCGTCCCAACAAAGCGTGGTGCTTGCGATGGAAAATCCACGACTTCAAATTCCGGCTTCTCGATTCTATAATTTTCTCGGGTTCCAAGCCGAGCGTCGAGATTGATCTTCCCCAATGGATAACTTGGTTTCTCCGGTGTGATGCCGTGGAACCTTGTGTGCATTGGCTTCAAGTTTGCTAAGGATATGTTCATCTTCCTCAATGTATACGCATACATAAGGTTTAAGGCTATTGCCGCCATCTATGAATACTCGAGACACATCAAATCCCGCTAATAGCTGGCAGCGGAGAATAAGTGCGGCTGCCACTGGTCGAGGAACTTGTTGCGGATGATCCGCTATGGTGAAGCCGATGTCTTGCCACGACCAATTGAGGTACTCAGGCGATGTTGGTGGAGGCATTTTCTCGCCATGAACACCTGTCTCGAGATTACTTTTTGAGTTCGTTGAGACGGCCTTCCCTTCGAATCATCGACACCGCTCCGTTTGAGTTAGGATCGACATAAGGTGGTGGTGGAGGTGCTGCCGCTATTACGAGGCGATGCCGATTGTCGTACGCAATCGCGGGAGGTGGTGGTAGGTGAACCTCGCTCCTGGGCTCCGAGGATTTCTCTGTCTTGCTCGAGCGTGAGCGTTTACGCATATCCGAACATTGCACTGAAAATTTCGACGGTCTTTGTCGAGGTGCCCTGGCTGTCTTTTTCCGTTGCTTGTCGAGGAAAAAAATGCATACAGCACAGTCCGTTCGAGCATTTCTTCGGGGACACGAAAGGCCTTGGGAACCTAGGCCGCGTTATTTTGCTGTTACGAGAGTCATCCCTATTATCGCCTCGCTGCTCATTGCTTCTCGATAATCAT
The DNA here is from genome assembly GCF_022539505.1 of Lolium rigidum. Lineage (NCBI taxonomy): Eukaryota > Viridiplantae > Streptophyta > Magnoliopsida > Poales > Poaceae > Lolium > Lolium rigidum. Next base: position 16,120,328 of record NC_061514.1, on the reverse strand, counting down.
CTCTATTGTTTCCTCTGTGTTTGCCGAAATCCTGCCGAAATTTGCCACTGGAGCGTCATAGTTCGGGTATTGCCCGAGGAGATCGTCGTCTCGGCTGGTAATTTCGACTACGGTCCTCCTGCGGCGACTGTGCCGTTTGTTGTGGACAGCATCCTCACCATCTTCCCATCTGTTTGCTATCTCCATTAACGCGGATCTTGTCTTTGGATTGGTCCTTCCCAAGTCCTCGACGAAATCTCCACGCCTAATTCTGCGACAAACGCATCTATTGCTCTCTCGTCGGATATATTTTTTACGCAGAGTTTTTATGATGTTCCACCTTTGGATGTATTTTCTCATTGACTCATCCGGCTTTTGTCGACATGCTCTCAGCTCTTCTAACGCCTGCGGAGTTTTTTGCATGTGGATCTGAAGTTCTTGACGAATACGTTCTCGAAACTTTCCCAGTTTGTCGATAGATCCTGGCGGAAGCTTTTTGATCCAAGATCGTGCGGCTCCACTTAAGTGCACCTGAATACTTTGCATGGTCTGTTGCCCTAGTTCCTCCGAGTTAACTTCACCGTCTCGAGGTAATCAACTAGCCAATCCTCCGGATCTTGCGGGCCGTCGAATTTTTGAAGTGATCGAGGCAACTTAAATCCCGAAGGGACTCGAGTTTTCGTACTCTCCTTGTGAAGCACGGCAAACCGCACATATCCTCGTCATTTAGTTACGGGGATTGTCGATGTTCCTTCTGCCTTGCCGTGCTCGTCTACCCTTGCTTGTGCTACCGTATCTCTTGCTCCACTTGTTCCTTCAACATTTGCTGCTTCGTTGCTGCCGTAGGTCGTGGACTATTTTGTCTTGCGGCTCCTTCGGCGGTGTTGATACAAACGCCGTTCCCATGACTTCTTGTCCTGCTATCGCCATATTGTACAAAGCCTCCCTTGGATCTCCCGGAGGTGGCACTGGATGCAAGGATAAAGGCTTGTGTCGCCATATACCTAGCTTACGGTGTTTTAGGGATAATATTCCCTCTTGTGTCTATCGACATAAAAGACATGTCGAGATTTTGAACCAGGTACTCTCTTTCTCCTTCGGGTATGTGTTGCAATGCGGACCTTGCTGCTGTTACGAGCTTCTCTATGACTATCTCCAGAGGTTCTAGATTGTCGACTTAGATCTGCCCTTCGTACGCCTTGGCCGCGAGAGGCTGCCTCCTTTCTTTGATTTAAAGCTTACATGCGTGTTTTCCGGTTCTCTTCCGGCTACGGCGAGTCTATATTGATAAGCTTGCGGTTCTTGGAGCTGCATGCGAGTTGTCGTCATTGGCTCCGAACCATCTAAAGCTTTTGCGGCTTTATCCCAGTGCATTTGTGGAAGTTGAACTCGACGCGTGGTGTGGGCCCGACATATTTAGTGCCCATACCTCTCCTTAGGTACGAGGGATCGACATAGGGATTGCCCAAATCGTCGAAAGCCTACGATGTTTCCTCTTGATCGCGACTTGCTTCTCCAATGACAAAGACTTGATGATATTCTGGAGTTTTCACCTTGCTTGCTTTGGTGACACCATCATAGAGTTTGGTGAAGACCTTCCCAATGGAGGTGGATTTGTCGATGAAGTCGAAGCTGTTAGCGTCGCTTGAATCATCGCTTATATAAGAGTCCACCGATGATTCGAAGGACATGTCGGCGAAGATTACGGCGAGTTTTTCACTTGCCACTGTCGTCGATGAAGCGTGGCGACGAAATCTGCGTATCGGCTGGACTCGACGGAAGATGCTGAGTTTGTAAGATCAGAACCACCGACGAAAATCCCGGCGAGATCGGAACTTCGAGACGATACACTCCTTCTTTCTCGACGCGGAAATCGAATTTTCCGAACGTCATCTCCATGGGCTCCGCCCGGTGCGCATATGCATCCAAACGGGAGGGTGGGTGAGGAACAAAATCAACGGGACCGGCGGCGATCATGTTTACCTCGATCCATTGCGTTGCTTGCGGTTGACGATGTCGAAGATCTTGAACGTGCCATCGAGATCGGATCCTTACGCCTCTAGTTCCCACGAGGCGGGCGCCAATTGACAAGGTATCGGCTTGTCAATGCCTATGGATTATAGGCTAGGGTTTAGTTGGAAGTAGAGGGCAAGTAGATCTCGAAGGTTTCAGCTGAAAAGTACTCGACGATTATGAAAACTAGGGTTTGTAGACAATGATTCGATGATCTCTTCGTCCCTCGACTCCCCCTTTATATAGGAGGTGGAGCCGAGGGTTTCGTTTCGTACAAGTTACAGAGTCCGGGACGGTTTCTAACTCATCCCGCCAAATTACAAATATCACTTCCTATTACAACTCTAACTTTCCTTAATATATCTTGGGCTCCCGAATCTTCTTATTCTTCGGATAATGGGCCTTCAGTAAACCCCGGGTACTATCTTCGGCAGGCCCATTAGGGATGCCTATGTCAGCGTCCCTCAAACAGCGTCCGGATGCATGCATTTTAATAGAGGGGACCACCCCATGTGGGAAAAGTAGGTGAGAGAAAGTGTGGGGAAAGAGACTAGCATGTGGGGACTAGGGGCTGCATGCATGCATGTGGACACCTCATTTTGTGTCCGGCGTCCCCGGTAGAGACTCTATGCATAGAGTCTCTACCGGGGACGCCGGACACAAAATGAGGCGCTAATTAGCTTTGGGGGACGCGACTGGACGACTTTTTTCCTCATTTCTTGTCCGCGGCTCATTTGGGGGACGCGACTGGAGAGCTCTTAATCCTACTATTATCCAGACGGATTAAAATTTCTCATCGTAAAGCACTCAGAGCATCTCCAGTTCTCCACCGGTGGCTTCCAAATAGGCGCCGTCAGGGTCTCCGTTTGGAGGCCGCCGGCACAGGATTCTCTATTTGGGGACGTCGCTCCCATACCGACGCCCCCAAACCGGCGGTCCTGATATATTTAGAAAATCAAATTCTAATGTTGATAACGAATATTCATACGAAGTTCGAACGAAATTTGTACAAATTTAACACGAATTCAAACTAAAAAACTAAAAATAAACATCTAGCGGCGCGGGGAGTCGAAGGCGCTGAAGTTCAGTTCGTCGCCGCTAGACGTCCCGAAGGACCAGTAGTCGGCGTCGTCGACCTCCTCCTCGTCGGCCTTCTCCTCCTTTGGCACCGGCAGCTCCGATGGTCCAGCGAGGTCGACGTAGTTGGCGCCGTGGTCCCTGGCGGACCACAGTGCCGCCTGCCGCGGGTCGATCGCGATACGCCGGTAGTCTTCGTCGATGGAGCGGCCGACAATGTACTGCAGGGTGGGGAACTCCTCCTTGTCGCCGCCGCCACGGAGGGTTGCCTGCGCCTCAGTCTCCTTCTCCCACCATTTCTTCTTCGCCGGCGAAAGACGATCCGGTGCGTGAGGTTCCGGACTCCGCGGTCCGTTCTAGCGCCCTCTGCGTGGTAGGCGGCAGCGCCATGTTCGCCGCCTGCGGGAAATATACCGGCTCCCGTTGCTCGCGGACGCGTGGCCGGAAGCCGTACTCGCGGAGCGTGTCATCGACGGAGCGGCCGTACCACCAGGCACGGCGGCCGACGTTGTTGGAGCGACCGACCGAGGGGTTGTCCGTCCGCGCGATCTCGACGGCGCGCTCGTGCTCGAAGCACCCTGCCCAGGACGGGCTGTCGACGGCGTTCTCCAGGAGGCTCCTCTCCTCCGGCGTCATCTCGGCCCGCCATTCCTTGGCGAGGGCCCGCGTCTGCGGTCCTCGCGGTGGCAGCGGTGGCACGGCGAAGCCGCCGTTGGAGACGTGTCAGCCGTGCGGCAACTTGTACTGTACTGGCACGGGGATACGGTGTCAGTACAGCACGTCGGCCTCGCTGAACGTCAGCTGCGTCGAGCGGAGCATGCCGCCGCCGCCGGCCTGGTCGTTGTGCGCCATCGCGTCGGCGGGGTGCGTGTGGGTGGTGGTTCGCGCGGAGGTTGAGGACGGCGACGTCTAGGGTTGGACGGCAGGGAAAAGAGAGAAGTGCGTGCTGGTGAGGTTTTATGGGAGGCGGCGGACGCGCCCTCACCATTTTGGTTTCCGCGCGGGAGGCCATTAACGCCGAAGACCAACCTCCCCGCGTCGTTTCCGATGCGAACCGCCGCGTCCCCTCGCTGACAAGGCGCCCCCACCTGCGAAAACCGTCGTTCCGCGAGGCGCCGGCGCAGCCGATTCGCGCCCTTGGCGAAGCGGCCGGTACGGGATTGCCGGCGATTCTATCGAAAATTGGCCGGCACCATTTAGGGCCGCCGGTGCGAGCTCATTTTCACTCCTGGCTTCCAAATTACTATCGGGGCCACTATCGGGACCGCCTAGTGGAGATGCTCTCAGCTAACGTGTAAAGAAAGAGAGAGGAAGAGACTGATGCAAAGTAACCGGTGACCCGTGAGGTCTGCTTTTAACTGTGGGCGTGGTGCGGCCCTTGGCCTACCATGGTCGTGGTCTGCCGGTGGTGAGGACAGGGACAGGCCCAGCGCATGTGGGGTGTGGGCCCGGCTGCATGTGTGTTGATTCCCCTGGGCCGGGCGGTGAGTAGCCGGCCTCCGTCCCCGTCCGTAGTCCTTTGCTTCTAGTAGCTTTTCGCTTTCGTTCCTTCCCGTTCCCGACGGGGGACGTACGGAGTTTACGGACAGACCTGCGCGTGTCACGGGCCAGGTTAAGCTGATGCTGACTATTCCTGCTAGAGCAGGGCTGTCTGCTACTGATGTTGCAAGTTACAGGTACCCAGTTGATCGCTCTTTCACGGTTGCGAATAGCCGCGGCTTGCACACTTGAGAACGCCACAACAATGGAGTTCCCTGGTTTTTTTTCTTCTTCTTCCGATGTAGCGATCGAAACGCGGCTTAGCCTGTTTCGCGGTTTTGATTGGATGTCTACAAAGCTTGAGAATTTTGCTTGTGTGCATAGGTCTGTGGGGCCGAAATCTTTGATGGCATGATACGAGGCACACCAAGCCCATCCTGACGGCAAAGAGGAAGAAGAGAACGACAAGGAAGAAGATGCCAACGTGGTTGACGCGGATACCGGCGGCACTACCAAGATGAAGAGGAAACCGAAGGCCGATACACATTGTCCGAGGTGAAAGTCGTTGGAGGATGAGTGCCTTATCGAGGCATGGAAGACGATGAGCATTTGTCCCATCACCGCCGCCAACCAAACCTCCGCCAAGTACTACAAGCCTATCTTCGACCAATTCAATGAAAGGAAGCAATTTGGAGATTATGCGTTGGTCCACATGATCCGCAGCGAGTCGTCCATGTTGCGTCAGTGTGGGATCATCATTGGCCGGCCATGATGCCTCCGTTGAGAAGATGATTTCATCTTTCTCGTCCGACAACAATGTGATGGTTGAAAGGAGCACATGCCATGTTGGACAAGCAAGATGTGAAACTGGGACTCGAGAAGGAAAAGTTTGAAGACGCCAAGATGGAAGCCCAAGCCAGCATCATGAAGGTCATGAATGAATCATCGCACATTACATTAGCCAATATGACGCAAAGAAGAAAGATCTTGATGGTAGGCATGGATCCATTGGCAAGAGCATGTCACGAGATGTATTGTGAACGCATTGGCAACGGGGTGCTGCCTGCCCAAGCGTAAGCGGCATCAGCGGCCATGGTAGTGGCAACAACGTCACAATGGAGGAGCGCCGGTGATCGAATAGCCGAATGTGATGGGAGGTGCCTGCACAATGCACACCGTTCATTTGGCCACGAAGTCGAAGTTGTTTTTTGTTAGTCGGATGCATGTTTTGGCCGAACTTGAATTTGTATTGCTATTCGAAAAACTTGACTTGCTATCAGCGCTAACATATAGAGATCGTTGATGTGGAAAACCCCTCCATGTATAAGGAAGCAGGCATCCCAACACAGCTCTGTCGACGTACTGCTGCAGATTTAGGACGCGGTGGAGAAGACTGACCTGCGAGTGGAGGGTGTCGGCCGGCAGCATCCTCGGTGTCTCACGGGCCAGGTTAAGCTGATGGTATGACTGTTTTTCTACTGATGGTGCTAGTAACAGGTGCCCCAGTTAATTGCTCTTTGACGGTTGCGAATAGCCGCGGCTTGTACACTTGAGAAAGCAACAGATGGAGTACCTGTGTGACTTTTTTTTTTTTTTTTTTTTTTGAGGAAACAAGAACGTGTTCAAACAGGATTACAACAACGAAGACCGAACACGCACCCACACCCTAGAAGCAACCCGAAGGCCACCTGCCCAAGACAAAGAGCGAAAAGAACCCACTGAAAGCAGAAAATAACAAAGAAGTCCCTGCAGGTCCTGTAGCTCAACCACCGCACTGCCCGCCACGCCGAACACCAATGCCGCCGGAACGTCATCGGAGAAAAAAGGCGAGCCTGCCACGGACCCAAGAACAGCCAGGGCTCGTTAGCAGCCAAGCTGCGTTGCAGTACCGCAAGAGTCATCCGACGCAGCCGCCGGAATGGAAGTCGTTGACCGAACATCGGCGGGGAAACATCCCCGAGCCACCGCTGCCTCGCCGTCGCCGTCTCTAGCCGAAGCCAGAGAGAAGAAGCGAAGACACTCTCCATCAACCACCAACCTTGTCGAAGCAGGCGAGCACCAGGCTGCCCCCACAGCAGCAGGCTCCTATACAAGCTGCAGCAGCACCCGACGACGACCGCCGGAACTCCGCCGCGTCGACCTCGCCCCGAGCACACACAGCCAGCAGCTCGCTGACTCCGCCACAGGCATCGCCAGGAAGGGGAACGAGCTCCGGCACACTTATTCCACAGCGCCGCCGCCACCACCTCCTTGACCGCGCCGCCGGGGAGACCTACCCTACTATCTACAAGCCTCAGGCACAGATCAAAGGTCCCACCACTCTCCCGTCGCCACGGCGACCGGAGAGGGAGGAGACCGACGATCCGGCCGTCGGCAGAGCAAGGGATCTTGGCCTCCTTCCTTTCGCCTCTACAGCCGCCCGAGGGAGAAGAGAGAGGAAAATTGGAAACCGCTCCAGTACCTGTGTGACTTGTGAGCTATGTGTATCAGGTGGACGAGAGCGGATCACGGGGAGCTGTCTACCCCGTTTTGGCACTTGGTAAACTTGTGCCGGGCCAGTCTGGTCATTGCCTCAGTATTTCGATGCCAAGCTTACTGTTGCCGCTGCCAAAGTGTCATAATAGGAAAAATCATGCATATGATGCAAAACCCATACCATGCATGCGCCCGTGTGCAGTTGGTACAGTTTACGACTCCTCACACGCACATGCACATGGACGGTCACGTTCACATCGGCGTTGTGCGTGTGCTTGGGAAAGTAGACCGACCGAGCAGAGTTGCTCCCATAAATTTAAAATGTTACTCCCTCCGATCTCATAAAATATATCAAAAGTTTATCCAAATTTTAAGGTATCTGTGCACTAAATAGTTTCTAGATCCGTCTGAATTTAGATAAACTTCGATATGTTTCATTGGATGACAGGAATACTAACTGGCACCGCAAAATGGCCCGTCCACACCGTGTACATTTTTTTATAACGCTTACCAAATGCCACCGCGAGAGACAGTGGAGCCACAAATGTACCACTCGATCGAGTCCGTTATTTGTGAACCCTTTGAAGTGTGGATCGGCTACCTGGACGCGTTTGGTAGGTCGCAACACCTCACCAGGTGCCCAGGAGAAGATTTTGACCCGCTTATATATCTGGCCTACCTTCATGTTGTATCCATCATGGATCATAATACATAAAGGATCTTTGGGCCAGATATCGAAGGAACGTTCGAATCGGTAGTTTTCTTGGATGCTACCTCCATCGGGGCCACTCCCCCATTTTGAGTTGTGTTAGGATTTTTTTTTAGATCTGACCATAGTTTGTCGGATTGGGTTAGGATCATCTGATTTGTGTTATGTTCATGTTGTCGATCAAGTTCGTGTGCCAATTCGTGTGCTAGTTCGTGTGCAAGTAGATATAGTGCCGTGCCATTGCAGCGTGGTGCTGTAGGCGGCACAACGTGGTGACTCTAGCCGGGTATAAAAACCGAAATCAAAGACGAAACCGAACAAATCGGGACCGGACCCGAAAAAACAGAAAATTCGGTCTTCGGTCACCTGCTTGGTCTTGGACATCAGATGACCGAAATTTTATCGGCTGTTCGGTCATCGCTAGCTGAAAACCGATCTGACCGAAAGGACCGAGCTTCTTCCCCACGAGGCCAGGAAATCGATTTAGAGCATCTCCACCGGCAGCCCCCAAATAGGCGCCGGCAGGGGCGCCGACACCTCTGTTTAGGGGGCGCCGGCATAGCATCCTCTATTTGGTGGAGCTGTTCCCACAGCGGCGCCCCCAAAATAGCGGCCCCGATAGATGTTTTGAATTATTATTATAAATAAATGCATAGAAAATTGAATATGAAACATTTTATTCCATGAACTAATACATAATTGGGAACGTGGTTTGCATGAAGACATAGTTTGGAATATGGTTTTTCACAAACTAATACATAGTTTGAACCATGGTTGACACAAATATAAAATATTGCAAAAAAAAAAACTAAACCTAACTAGGCCGGTCAACGCAGGTTTCGTGTGTTCGCTACCAAGAAAGAACACTCGAGGGTACACCCAGTCACCCAAACTGGAAAATCCAGCTGGTGAGGGTTCCTTTGTTGGTTCTTTCGAGGAAGAACATCCAAAAACTTGCGTGCCGATATTCGCTGCGAAGAAACAACACTCAGTCGTCGTCCTCCTCGGCGCTATCGCCGTGGTAGTAGCGGCGGCCACGCGTCTCATCGAACACCTTGACGCTCATGTCACTGTCGCCAAAGTAGGAGAACACGAGCACGAAGCCGGCTTGGAGGCGGTGGTGGCGCGCGAACTTGTCCCAGCCGATGTGGAGGTACATCTTGTCGCGCGCGTCGTAGATCACGTCCACGTTCCACCGGTACTAGCCGCATGCACCCTCCCGCAGATGCATCTTGGTCGGGCGCTCGTAGCCAGCGATGAAGTCGGCGAAGGAGTCCGGCAGCCTCTGAATGCCGCGCGGGTCGCCCTTGAGGAAGAGGAAGAACTCGAACATCACTGGCCCCTCCTCGTCCATCTCCGACGATGAAGACGACGGCGTCGCAGGCGACAGTGAGCGTGTAGCTCTGCCGCGGCCACGACCACGACCACGGCCGCAAGCTCGGCCTCCGCCTCTACCAGACATGGCGTCGACTCTTGAGATGGTGGCGGCTAGGGTTGGGAAGAGAGGCGCTAGGGTTTGTGCGTGAGAGGACGATGAGAGGCGGCCCTTTTTATAGGCCGGAGGGAGGCGGGGGAGCGGTGGCGCTCATTAACGGCAGCACGAAGAGCAAGGCGCACGTGACGGGATGGTTCTACGGAAGCTGCACCGCCGCTGTGCTCCAATAACTTCCGTCGCGAGGTAGGCGACGGTTAGGTTAAAATTGAATGAGCAACTGACGCGTCGGCCCCGCCACTCCCCGCTGACGTCAATTTTTGGGATGTATGGCTGACAGGCGGCTCCCGCGCCCAAAAGTTTCAGCCTCGCGAGGCGCCGATGCGCCCGAATCGCGCCCTTGGCGAAAGGACCGGTACGGGGTTGCCGATGATTTTATTGGGCTAAAAAATTGGCCGGCACCGATTGGGCGCGCCGGTGCGAGCTTATCTTCACCCCCGACCCAAAAAGCTATCGAGACCGCTATCGGGGGCACCGGTGGAGACCCTATTAATCCGAGCTCAGCTGACTCCAAATGGGTTAACACGAAGAAAGCTGCTCTCACGGAGCCCACGTTTCAGGCCGGGCTTCCAAGACGCCCCTAGAGTCTATACGTACGAGAGAGCGGCCGGCCGCTGCCAATCAGCTTAATAGGGAATGCATCGGGCAAAACAATCCAATATGATACGACGATATGGATAGAAAATCTCATGCATGCACAGTGCTGCATGATGCAAAAGCCATGCCTGCGGCCGGGTACAGTTACGGGCGTTGCATGCACATGGATGATCACATCACATCGGTGTATTTGGGAAAGTGGAAGAAGGAATCGTCTGGATCGATCGCTGCGGCGCTTGGTCAGGTGGCGGAGGCGCCAGTTCTCGTGCATGCGACCGGGCGCTGTCCGCAGCCTGGCCCGGCGGGCAGTCGATCCGGGCAGCATGTGTCCGGGTTTTGGCATCGTCTGACATGATTCGGTCGATCTGCTCGTTGGATTTTGCGTTCGTCATGTACTGTGTATGATTTTTCTTTGCAAGACACAGTATAGCGGCAGATGATCATAAATACATATATATACATTATTGAGCAACTCCGATAAATAAAAGTTTAAGAAACTGATCTAGCGGATATTGAGATTGAATTCACTACAGACTTGTGAATTATTGCCTTACTAGCAATGTAAATTACGTTAGTCACTAATCGAACTAGCATTTACATGTAAACTTGTGAATTATTGCCATACTGACAATGTAAATTACATGTATATGCATTGTCAACATGTAGATGTAGATCAGAATATACATTGTCAACATGTGTAGATGTAGATCACGGTGCGGTCGTCGTTAAGCCGTCGCCGCTAAAGTTTGTTGGTTGCGCGGAGAGAGCTAGCAGGAGGAATATGCCCGAGCGACACACGATGAGCATGCAGGAGATACGATGGGCGCCAGGGGCGGGCGGATGCCCCTACCCGTGGGCGTCGCGCGCGGAGGACATTCCCCCGTCACTTGGTCCGTTCTGGTGGCCGGTACGGTGGTTGCCGGAGCTGCTAGTCTACGTGCATTCATGTGTGCTATGCATGGGCACCGGTCTCCTGGTCGGCCGGTCCAGCACCTACGCTCCCACTTGCCAGGACTGGACCGGCAACGTTCCGGTGCATGCATGTACCCCGGCGAGTTCTTGGCTTGGTGATGCCACCCTTCCTTCCTACTTATCAGTAAACAGATAACATTCATTTGAGTCATTTCACTACGGGAACCCGCCGACGGCTAGAATCTGTGCCGACGGCCGCCGTCGGCACAGCCTCGCTCGCCGTCAGCCCAGCAAAGTAGCCGTCGGCACAGCCTGGCCGTCGGCACAGAACCACCAGAACCGACGGCCGCCGTCGGCACACTTTGGCCGTCGGCACGAACACTTGTCCGTGCCGACGGCACGTAGCCTAGCCGTCGGCACATGGTCATATGGTGGGGCCACGGACAGCCACCGACAACGGCGTCGGCAGGTGGCAAACGGCGTGATGTGGGCCGACGGCCGGGCCGTCGGCACGGCTTCCCCGCCAAAATTTCCTTCTTCCCGCCCTTATTCGCGCCATTTTTTCGCGCCACTTCCTATGTAGGCCGACGGCCGGGCCGTCGGCACGGAGTTCCCCCTCCTTCCCTCCCGCCATTTTCCCCCTCCTTCCCTCCCGCCATTCTTCTCGCGCCCATTCTCTCCCGCCAATTATTCCCGCCGTTTCAGCGCTCGTCGTCCTATATATAGCCATGTCTTCTCAACACTAACATCACCAACAACATTTCTCTCCTCATCAACTCTCTCATCCAAAAAACACCACGAGAATCCTCCGAGCTCGAGCTGCCGTCGAGATGGCTCCTCGTCGCCGTAGCAACACGGGCTTCATCGGCGTTCGCCGGCGGGCTGCGGGCCATTTCGCGTCCGAAATCTCCGCCGGTGGTGTGCGTGTGTGGCTCGGCACCTTCTACACGAAGGAGGCTGCTGCCCGCGCATACGACGTTGCGGCTTGGAGGTTTGGCCGGTCGCGCCACGAGTTGAACTTCCCGGAGGTCAGGTCTCTGACGGAAGCCGAGAGTCTCTCTGCGAGCCGCTACTTCGCTCGGAGGGTGAAGCGCAGCGGTTCGGAGATGGCCGGCGGCGGATTGATACCACCGAGGCGGACGAGCGGTTCATGGCACGGTGGCGCGGAGACCATCCCGGAGACGTCGCGGCCACGCGCGCATTACGGAAGGAGAAGCGGGCGTACGGGAGAGAGAGGAGGGCGGGAAAGCGGCGAGAGGAGGGCCGAATATGACGCGGAGTACGCCAAAGGAGAGGCGTCGACATGGGGGAAAATGATGAACGGTGGTTTTCGTACCTCTCAAGTACCGCTTCGGAGGACACCCCTAGCGAGGACGAAGATTTCGAGAACTGATTAGTATGTGTGTGTGTCGAGTCCGTGTGTCTAACGGGTCATGTGTCGACCCGGTGTTAAGTGCTTTGTTCGTGTGTGGGTTTAGTTTTTTAAGTGTTTTGGTTTGTGTGTTAGTAGTGTAGTTTTTAAGTGCTTTGCTTCGTGTGTGGGTGTAGTTCTTTAAGTGCTTTGGTTTGTGTGTGGTCTAGTTCTTTAAGTGTTTTGGTTTGTGTGTGGGTCTAGTTATTTAAGTGCTTTGTAACGTGTGTGGGTCTCAAGTTCTTAAGTGTATCATTATTGTGTGTCGTCGAAATCGAGCATCGGAGGGTGGGAATGGTCCCAAAACTCGGGCGGATTATAGACTATAGGGGTAAAATCCGGGATACCGTATGTGGAAACTCTGGTAAGCCCAACCTATGGTTTCCCATGTACATAGGTCCTAAACAAACCAAAGCAAATAAAAAAATCCATTGTTACACCGTCACACGGAGAAAGCTATAGGGGTAGATCTGCGGGGTCCCCGCCCTAGGGTTTCCGAAGATACAGATCAGCGGAGCGTCGGAACCGCTTAAAAACTTGCATATGTCCCTAGCATATGTGCACAAGTGTGATGTAGGGTTTGGCTAACCTTGCATGTACCCGGCGTTGACGATTTTCGCGGACATGGGCCGGCACTTGGTGAAAATCCGGGATCCGTATGTGCAAACTCCTGGTACGGCTAAAATGGAGCCTATTTTATGGTAAAGTAAGCCCAACCTATGGTTTCCCATGTACATATGTCCTAAACAAACCAAAGCAAATAAAAAAATCCATTGTTACACCGTCACACGGAGAAAGCTATAGGGGTAGATCTGCGGGGTCCCCGCCCTAGGGTTTCCGAAGATACAGATCAGCGGAGCGTCGGAACCGCTTAAAAACTTGCATATGTCCCTAGCATATGTGCAGAAGTGTGATGTAGGGTTTGGCTAACCTTGCATGTACCCGGTGTTGACGATTTTCGCGAGACATGGGCCAGCACTTGGTGAAAATCCGGGATCCGTATGTGCAAACTCCTGAGTACGGCTAAAATGGAGCCTATTTTATGGTAAAGTAAGCCCAACCTATGGTTTCCCATGTACATATGTCCTAAACAAACCAAAGCAAATAAAAAAATCCATTGTTACACCGTCACACGGAGAAAGCTATAGGGGTAGATCTGCGGGGTCCCCGCCCTAGGGTTTCCGAAGATACGGATCGGCGGAGCGTCGGAACCGCTTAAAAACTTGCATATGTCCCTAGCATATGTGCACAAGTGTGATGTAGGGTTTGGCTAACCTTGCATGTACCCGGCGTTGACGATTTTCGCGGACATGGGCCAGCACTTGGTGAAAATCCAGGATCTGTATGTGCAAACTCCTGGTACGGCTAAAATGGAGCCTATTTTATGGTAAAGTAAGCCCAACCTATGGTTTCCCATGTACATATGTCCTAAACAAACCAAAGCAAATAAAAAAAATCCATTGTTACACCGTCACACGGAGAAAGCTATAGGGGTAGATCTGTGGCTTTTAGGGGAAATGAGTAGGAAACGGCCCGTTTCACCACATAGTTTGTCGGAACGAGGCCATATTTGGCACGTGCGTGGGCCCTAGGATGGGAAGCAAGGCCCCGGTCGCGGATTTCCAATCCGAACCACGGGCGACGGTTTTTCCATTTTCGGGGTGCGGAAGGGCTTTTTTGTGAAGCGGCCTACATGGTGCGCATTTCGGTATCGCGCGGGACCTCCGCGCAGCGGTAGGATACCTCCTACGCACCACCTATCACATGCCATATGCGCGCGGAAGCCATCCGGGAATCCCACCCGCTTCCTGCGGTGCCCCGCCGAATCCGGCTGGAAGCCGACCGGATTTGAGCTGGGGCGACACTTTCCTTCGCTCAATAAATGGAGGGAAAAATGGTTTTAGGTCTAGGACGCGTCATTTTATGTGCTAAATGTTTTCCGTTTCGCGCGTTGGCGGACGGGTGCAACCGCGCGCCCGGTACGGCCATACCGCATGTCCCGGCGGCCCCGTTTTGCGCAGTTGGCAAAGCAAACGGAGCCAAAAAATCGAGCGGAGCCGCGTGGCATCATTTTATGTGTCCTAGTAACCACTGCGCAAAAGACGGAACTGGGATACGGCAATTATCTTGGAGAACCCTTCACGAACGGGGCTATCTCGTCCGGAGTTCTATGGCTTTTAGGGGAAATGAGTAGGAAACGGCCCGTTTCACCACATAGTTTGTCGGAACGAGGCCATATTTGGCACGTGCGTGGGCCCTAGGATGGGAAGCAAGGCCCCGGTCGCGGATTTCCAATCCGAACCACGGGCGACGGTTTTTCCATTTTCGGGGTGCCGGAACGGCTTTTTTGTGAAGCAGCTACATGGTGCGCATTTCAGTATCGCGCGGGACCTCCGCGCAGCGGTAGGATACCTCCTACGCACCACCTATCACATGCCATATGCGCGCGGAAGCCATGCGGGAATCCCACCCGCTTCCTGCGGTGCCCCGCCGAATCCGTTGGAAACTGACCGGATTTGAACTGGGGCGACACTTTCCTTCGCTCAATAAATGGAGGGAAAAATGGTTTTAGGTCTAGGACGCGTCATTTTATGTGCTAAATGTTTTCCGTTTCGCGCGTTGGCGGACGGGTGCAACCGCGCGCCCGGTACGGCCATACCGCATGTCCCGGCGGCCCCGTTTTATGTGTGGCGTCATTTTATGTGTCGGAGTCATTTTATGTGTCGCCACCCCTCGAGCTTCCTCCGACCCCGCGCGCTCAGCTCCTAGCAACCACAGCAAAAGTAAATAAAGAAATAAAAAGGAAAAAAGAAAAAGAAAAAATAAAAATAGAAATAGAAAAAAAAAGGAAAAAAGAAAAAGAAAAAAAAAGTGTGCCGACGGCCTAGCCGTCGGCACAGATAGGGTTAGTTAAGTGGTCGGGCCGACCGACCCCGCACGCCCTCAGCCTCCACCTGCGCCGCCACTACCTCCTCCAACCCGCGCCGCCACTGCCTTCACCAACCCCGCCCGCCGCCGCCGCCAACCTCGCGCGCCGCCGCCGCCTCCACCAACCCCGCCCGCCGCCGCCGCCTCCACCAACCCCGCCCGCCGCCGCCGCCTCCACCAACCCCGCCCGCCGCCGCCGCCTGCGCCAACCCCGCCGTCGCCTCCACCTCACCGTCGCCGCCTCCTCCTCCCCTGCTCCGCCGGCTCACCGCGTCTGCGGCTCTGCGCCCCGCCGCCCTGGTCCCCGGCTCCCCAGCTCGCCGGCTCTGCCGCCGCTCTTCCCGCCGGCCGCCTCTCGCCCCTGGACCCCTGCTCTTGAGCTCTTCCACGCCGACGAGCACACAGCAGTGAGCCCCTATTCTCTCTTCTCTCTGTAGACTGTAGCGTGTATCTGTTAAGTGTTAAGTGTGTAAATTGCTTCTCAAATTGATATTGCTCATCGGCCGGTGTGTAAATTGCTTCTCAAATTGATATTGCTCATCGGCCGGTGTGTAAATTGCTTCTCAAATTTGAAAAATAGTATGGGTGATGAGCTCTTGAACCATTGCTTAGTGACATTTATCGAGTGAGGGTGTTCATTAATGTAAGTGGTGATGTCATTGTTGAAGCTTTCATGGCAATGCGAAACCGTAGATTGAAGAAATGATGTAATTTTCTAATTATGCTATGTTCTATCACGTAAGACTTTTCAAGTTTTGAACTATTTGTATTGTGATTGTGCACATTTGATATATGTATTGAACTTGACAATGAATTTGCCTTATATATATATGCGAGGGTGTTTATCATTTCAGAGATGATGCCAATAGAAATAGAAATATGATTTTAACAATTTGAATTTGTTGTTGTCTAAACTAGGCCGATGGCGTGACGACCCCGGGTCCCTACTGCTTGACACGATTCGAGACGGTCGCCGACATCGCCGAGGGTGAGCTAAAACTCCACCTCCTCCATATTTTTTACATCACTAGATTCATTTTTCAAGTAAAGTTGCGTAACCTAGGTGTCACTTCCCGTCCGCGAGCGTTACGCGGATAAATATGCATTAGTGGTCGGCATATTTTCAACCGTAACGCTTGCGGCATTTACGGGACGGTCGGCGGATGCGTAGTTGTCTACGTTTTCCATGTTCTACTCCGGTCCGAGTCGGGATTTCGGCGGCGCCTCCCCATTGTTCTCCGGATGCACATCCTCTCGGTTTTTTGCCGAGACGTGTATCGGGAGAGCAGCGGGGAGGTGCTGCCGAAATTCGACTTGGACCGGGTAGAGCATGGAGAACGTAGCCAACTACGGATCCGGCGGCTGCTAGGAGCCCACCTAGTAGAGATGTAGGTTGATGCATGCGTTTCGCCCGGTAAAATAAATAAAAATATGATGCATTTAATTTCATGGTACTATTTGTTGTTTGTCTCCCAATCAAGCGAGAGGATGGCCGATAATGGGTGGATGTACGGTGGCCGTGCTAGTTCGACTGAAATGACAGAAGAGTGGGTATGGAAGACCAATTTATTAGTGAAGGAGTTAGCGCGTGGTTCAAAGTCAGGCGTTCGTCCAAGTTGCCCTTGCGCTCGTTGCAAGAGGCGTCATCGTCACGGAAAGGATGATATGACTAAACATCTTTGGTTGAATGGGTATATGCCCGATTACGTCACGTGTGTCGACTTTGCTCGATACGAACGTGACGGAGGTGAGGTGATGAGGCGGCGAATCGATGGCAATGAGGACGATGGGATTAGATACTTGCTAGATGATCTCCACGATGCCTACATGCCGGAATCGCCGGAACAGGAGGAACCGCCAGAACCGGAGGGACCGCCAGAACCGGAGGAACCGCCGAACCGGAGGAACCCGAGCCTACCGCAAAGGCCTTCTATGATATGATGGCTGCGGCTAAGAGGCCTCTATACGAGGGTGCAAAAATTTCTCAGCTCGATGCCATCGCGCAAGTACTAGCCGACAAGGCCCAGTTCGACAGCACCCGTGCATGCTTTGAAAAAAATCTGGTAACAGTTGGTAACATGTTGCCCGAAGGCCATTGTCTGCCTAAAACCATGTATGCAGCAAAGAAAATGTTGAAAGCGCTCAGCATGGATTATGTGAAGTATGATTGTTGTCCCAAAAACTGTCTTTTGTTTTGGAAAGAGTTTGCGGATGACAAATATTGTAGCAAGTGTGGGTCCTCTAGGTATCATGAGATAACCAGAGCTAATGGTGAGAAGGTGCGGACAAAAGTCGCCGTGAAGATTCTTCGTTATCTCCCGTTCATAAAAAGAATCCAACGGCTTTACATGTCCGAGGAGTCAGCCAAACGAGATGACGTGGCATAAGAACGGGTTGAGATTCAAGGACGAGGAGGGACGACTAAACATGGGGCACCCATCTGATGGTAAAGCATGGCGGAACTTCGATGCAAAACACCCTGATAAGGCAAATGATGCTCGGAATGTCAGAATTGCGATAGCAACCGATGGATTCAATCCATATGGTATGTCAGCATCCGCGTACAGCTGTTGGCCCGTGTTTGTTATTCCGCTCAATCTCCCTCCCGGAGTCCTTATGCAAAGGAAGACCATATTCCTGTCGATGATCATTCCGGGGCCCGATTACCCGGGAAGAATTTGAGTGTATTCATGCAACCGCTTGTGGATGATTTGCACCACTCTTGGCACCATGGGACCTTGACATACGACCGAGCAACGAAGACAAACTTTGTCATGAAAGTTTGGTTCCAATATTCCATGCACGACCTACCCGGGTACGCTCTATTTTGCGGGCATTGTACGAGCTGGTAGGTTTCCATGCCCAAGTGTGCGGGCACCGATTGGAGTTCATTTGGCTGAATGCGGGTCGCAAATATGTCGCATTTGACAAACATCGAAAGTACCTCAAAAGAGGGCATCGGTTCGGAGGAGACAAAAAGAACTTCACAAAGGGCAAAGTTGTGCGTGAAGAAGAAACGATACCAAAGTTCAATGGTGAAACCGTTGATGGTGAGCTACGTGCTCTCCGAACGTAGTAAAGAACCCGGCAAAACATATGTGGGATATGGTGAGACACACAACTCGGACTCACGTGCCGGGCTTAACGCAGCTCGAGTATTACAAGGATCTCGAACTTCCCCATAACATCGATATGATGCACACCGAAAAGAATGTGGGGAGTCCGTTTTTAACACCGTCCCGAACATTCCCGACAAGACAAAGGATAATGTCAAGGCTAGAGTCGATGTTGAGAATCCGTGTGACGGGCAAAGACTACACATGCATCCTCCCGAGGGCAATAGAAAAAATTGGGTCAAGCCGCATGCCAACTACGTGCTTGATAGTCTCCAGAAGGAGGCAATGATGTGGCTGAAATACGCCGTTATGTTCCCAGATGGCTATTGTTCGAATATGAGTAAGGGAGTCAATCTTACAACAGGAAAAGTAAACGGGCTCAAGAGTCACGACTATCATATATGGATTGAGCGACTGATGCCGGTGATGGTTCGAGGGTATCTCCCCGAGCATGTCTGGCGAGTGCTTGCGGAGTTGAGCCATTTCTTCCGCACGGTCTGTGCTAAGCGGATATGTGAGTCGGTGATTGCGAAGTTGCATGATCAAGTGCCGGAGTTGTTATGCAAGTTAGAGATGATCTTTCCACCAGGTTTCTTTACTCCGATGTTACATCTCATTGTGCATCTTGCGAACGAGGCACTCTTGGGTGGACCGGTGCAGTATCGTTGGCAGTTTTGCATTGAGAGAGAGTTCAAGTATATTCGAAACAAATGTGGCAACAAAAATAAGATTGAAGCATGCATAGCTGAGGCAACTATCCTCCGGGAGATGGCAGACGCCACGACAACGTACTATGCGGATGATGTTCCCACTATGCATAACCCGATATCTCGGTACAATATCGACGAGCCCAAGCATGACCCCAAGCTCCTCCTCTTCAAATGTCACGGTGGCAAGGCTGGTGCCTCTAAAAAGGGCATCTTGACAAAGGAAGAGAAAGATTGCATAATGTTTTATGTGGTTACGAACATGCAAGAAGTGCTCAAATTCATAAGGTAAAATGGTGAACAAATTACTTTGCTATTAGTAACTCGATTTTGGTCTAATACGTTTTTTCTTCCTTTTAGCCAATACAAGGATGAATATTGGACGAGATCGACGGATCCCTCTGATGCGGAGATGGAGATTCTTTTGAAAGAGAGTCGTCCCGGAAAGAAAAAATTCCTGGATTGGTTCTACGAAAAAGTAATTTCTAACAAGTCCCTTTTATCCAATACTTTTGCAATCCGTGACTTGTCCCTCTTATTACACGTAACTAATGCAAAGAAACAATTTGAACTGAATTTGTAGGGAGGTGATCCCAACGTTGAGATGACGGATGAGCTGAGATGTGTTTCCCAGGGTTGCAACCGTAGAATCTCAATGTATGAGAAGTACGATGTGAATGGGTATCGCTTCCATACAGAGTATCACCGGAAGAATCGGCCTAACCCAAAAACTATAAATACTCGGGGTCTTCACCAAAGGATCCGATGACATAGAATACTACGGAAGGTTAGAGAATGTATACGAGCTGACATTCAATAGGACAAACATACAACTCAATCTCGTTGTGTTCAAATGCCACCGGTTCGACCCACAAGTTGGACAGAGAAGCACTCCTTCCATTGGGTTAGTGGAAGTTAGGCCTTCAACCTCGCTATAGCGGAGCCGATGTCTTTGTTGTGGCTCACCAAGCCAAGCAAGTTTATTATTTGCCCTACCCATGTCAAAAGGAGTACCTCAAAGGCTGGGAAGTCGTGTTCAAGGTATCACCACATGGTAAGCTACCCATGCCCTCCGACGAGGATTACAACAACATTGACCCTGTAACATACGAGGGAATTTTTTATCAAGAGCAAGAGAACTTTGGGGATTTCGAAATAGAAATTGGTCTTGAGGACCTCGAGAACGAGGCACATCTTCATGGTGAAACAGTGGTGGACCTAAAGGACATACAAATGCTCACCAAGTTACATGAGGGCAATGGGTTCAATGATGAGACTCCACCGGACATTCCCACCCAACCTCATTACTCACATGATACTGATAGTGATAGTGAAAATGAGAACCCAATGCCTCGTTATGAGAACCCAATGCCTCATTATGATAGTGATGATTCGAGGTGAGGGTCCTTTATGCCTTTATGCTTAGTATCTATTTTTCCATATGCTTCTTATACTTAGTATTTATTTTTCAATATGCTTCTTATGCTTAGTATCTATTTTTCAATATGCTTCTTATGCTTAGTATCTATTTTTCAATATGCTTCTTATGCTTAGTATCTATTTTTCAATATGCTTCTTATGCTTAGTATCTATTTTTTGCTTAGTGTCTACATTTTATTAAGGCATGAATGCTTACTTGTTTACTCTTTGTCAATGCAGGTGATTGATCAATATGAGCGGAAGCAAGCAATCCATGAACTCCATTTTGAAGAGTATGAGCCAACAGAAGTTCACCGGGACCACTAGAAGTGGAAGACCAACGCGTGCCGGCTCGCGTTACGCGGACGATGACACGGGTGGAGTTGGAGGTGGAGGTGTAGGTGGAGGTGGAGGACGTGGTGGAGGTGGAGGACGAGGTGGAGGTGGAGGACGAGCTGGAGGACGAGGCGGAGGCGGAGGTGGAGGACGAGGACGAGGTGGAGGTGGAGGACGAGGACGAGGTGGAGGTGGACCTTTCCTTGGTGACATACCCTCCGCTCCGGCGACGTGGCTTCCCGGTCCGCTCACACACGGTCCTGCGAGGGGGAGATGGAGGTGGAGATGGAGGTGGAGATGGAGGTGGAGGGGCGGGACGAGGAGGCGGAGAGGGAGATGGCGCCGAAGAAGTTGCGCATTCGTGGTGAAGCGCAAGTCCCCGATGAGAGGAGGGAGCCTACTAGCCGGGATGCGAAAGCCCTCATCATCCCGAACGAAAAAGAGTAAGTTTAATTTTGAACATTTAGATTCATTTTGCTATGTACTAATGTTTTCATTATTGTGCATAACTGATTGGCATACTAATGTTTTGATTATTGTGCAGCAATTGGGCATATGACAAGGGGGTTCGCCGGCCGTCGAGCATGATTGGAGCTCTTATTAGGCAGTACTCGGCCGGGCTTTTACACTCCGGTCCCCGGCGGCGAGAAGAAGCTAGCCGAGACTTGGGCGGACTATGAGGCAGCTCCTTGCCCGGGCTTTGGGACGAGCTCGCGACGCCGTGTACACCAAGTTTTGGGTAAAGCATGCTTCTCGAGTTTACTTCATAGTTGATGACCACACTATGCTAACTCATGTCTCTCTCACAATTATTCTTATGCATGATTGCAGACCCATTATAAGGTGCCTGATGAGATGGTTGAGCAAGGGAAGGCGGTGCGACTAGGGCTTGTCGAGAGGTTGACAAGGCAACGGTGGTACAATCGAAGCATACCTGCATTGGGCACTTCAAGGCTGAGCAGGGCACGAGGGTCAAGAAAAGCTGACAATATCAGGGAGGATCCTCAGCTGACAAAGGAAGATTACTTCAAGGTAAGTAAATATTCAATGAGACTCTATGTTGCTGCATAGTTGGGATTGCATTATGTGTTCTTCAAATGAGTTATGGTTTTTCAGGTTATGCCCCTATGGTGCGAGAATAAGGAAGACGCATTTGAGGCCTTGGTAGCGAGGTGGATTGGCGAAGACGCCGACTTCAACGCCAAGAGCGCGCGCAACAAGGCAAACCGGGGCACCTGGAGGAACACACGGTGCGGGAAGCCGCAGCAGACCGAGCGCTACGGGAAGCACAAGGTACATATATACATGGAACAACTTGCATTTATTTCCCCTCATATTACTACTTGATACACATAACATTTATCTTGCTTTGTGCAGGAGGCGGAACTCGGGGAGCCTCTCACCGAGGTGGGAGGGTGGCGGAAGATGAAGCCTGAAGCGGCCCGATCCGAGCCGGCCTCAGCCCTCGCTGCCCGAGTACTTCGGCTATGCCGAAGAGGAGTTGGAGAAGTGCTGCTCGGTGTTCAAGGGTCTTCATCCGAAGGTGGATGATCCTATTGAGCGAGGAGACCGACTTGACGGCGATTATGGTGGCGGGGAGCGGCGTGGAGCATGGCCGCACGAAGCTTCTTAGTGGGGTGATCAAGCCGCGAGAGGACCCTCACGCAGATCAGGTCTACCCTCACCACCGGCGACCCACCGGTCGCGCCTCCTCGACACCGTCGTACGGATGTAAGTTTTCTCATTTCCATCTTCTTTCCAACATTCATCCCCGAATGGCTAAATTGACATGACTCCTTTTCTTGGAAATTGTAGGCTCACTTTGAGGCCGCCTACGCGGCCGCTTATGAGAAGTATTTGACGGTTGTAGCAGAGTGGGACCTCAAGAGAGCGGCTTGGGAAGAGTACCGGGGAGGCGACGAGTCGTGTAAGTTCCAATCTTTTATGGTTCGAAGACATGACAAGTCCCACCTCCCCTTTTTTATATCCGCGGCGCTTGACATCTAAACTATCTTGCGGGCGCTCGGGACGTTCTTCTTGACTCGGAGAGAGGATCGCACTTCCGGCCGAGGAGCCGGCTAGGCCGGGGCCGACTCCGATGTGCCCATCGAGGAAGCTTTCGCGGCCACATACTACGCACGGACTCCGGTAAGTCCTGTGCCTAACCATTGTCTAAGCTGCTTTCACCGCTTTCCTTTCGCATGTCTAAGATGCTAACTCTTGTCAAACATGTAGGGCACGGGAAGTTCGCGGAACCGACCCTCTCCCGGTTCGTCGCGCGAGGGCACACCGATGCACCCCGGCCGCCATTCTCCCGGTGCTTCGGGTTTTCTCCTGCCGGCGATGGTTCGAGGCCATGGTTCTACTTCGGTCTACCTTGACAAAGGCCGGACGCCTGAATTTACAAGTCAGGAACTTGGTTGGATCCCCTGATCTTAGTTCCCCCTTAGCTAGGTGTCTAGCGGGTGTGCGTCGATCATGTGTGCCATGTGTCGACGATGTATGATGATCGTGTGTGCTACATGCTACATATTTGTATCACGATGATGTTGTTGCTACATTTGATATGATGACGATGATGATTATGTGCTTGTGCTACATTTGTGATGCATTTCAATGTATATTACTGCCATTTGTGATGATTATTTGCTGTGCTTGTTGCTGTTGGACCGGGAAAAGCGTGGGAAAACCAAATGGTAAAGTACGTGCCGACGGCATAGCCGTCGGCACGACCCCTAGCCGTGCCAAATGGCGGGAGCCGTGCCGACGGCTATGCCGTCGGCATAGAAGAGTGGACGGCAGGCCGGGATGGCGGAGCGCTCGGCGACGCGGCCGGGCCGATGGACTCGGGCCGACGGCATGGCCGTCGCGCACGGGAAAGGGTGTGGACGCGTGGCGGCTCCAGGCCGTCCGAGCACAGCGAGCTGGGCCGACGGCTTGGCCGTCGGCACAACTCCTTCCCCGGCCTAACGGCCGTTAGACTCTCGGCGGGCCCCACTCGGATCCGTGCCGACGGCTACCGTGCCGACGGCTTTGTCCGACCGTCGGGCTGGACGCTGTGCCGACGGCGAGTACCGCGCCGACGGCGGCGAGGCCGTGCCGAGGCGATATGTGCCGACGGCGGCGTGCCGACGGCAGGCCGCGTCGCGCACGAGCCGCGCCGACGGCCGATATTGTGCCGACGGCGGTGTGCCGACGGCAGCCGTCGGCACAGGCCTGTGCCGACGGCAGCGTACGTTGTGCCGACGGCTGCCGGCCGTCGGCCCCTCGGCGGGTTCCCGTAGTGTTTTGGTTTTGGACACGAGTTTTGCCTTGGTTGGAAGGTCCACATCTCCCGCTGCTGCAAGCTGACAAGCTAGCCGGACACAGCTCAATCCCCAGTGGGAGGCAGACGGGTGAACGACTGGTACGTACGTACTGTGTACGTACTTGGAAGGACATGCACTACGTACTTCCTTTTCGGCAGCACGATTAATTTTAATACAATGCTGTATTTGGATGCACATAATTTGGCTGTGAAATTGAATTGGACTAATTCCAAATTCGAGATGGAAATGAAATGGTCTCCATTCCAATTCTGTTGTTTGGGTGTACATGGTATTTGTTGTTGGAATAAAAAAATTGCCAATTTTAATTCATGTTTGGATGTCCAAAGGTGGAATCGAATTGGAGAAAGGAAGGGAGGGCAGGATGATGTCGACTTGGATGCACCGTCGCCTACCGTCGCCGTTCCCGTATCACCCACCGCCGTCGTTTCTCTACCGCCGCCGTTACCCTACCGACCTAGGAGAGTCCACTGCCCACCGTCGTTCCCCACCCGCCACCATTCCCCTACCGGCCAGGGAGAGGCCATCGCTCGCCGCCATGCCGTTCCCCTCCCTACCGTCGCCATCTAGGGTTAGGGGAGTCGTTGAGGACGACCGGAACCGGAGAGGAGGGCGTAGATGGGTGGCTTACCGGAGCCGGAGCCACGGGGAATGTCCGCATTGCTGGCCGGCGGAGGAGGCCGAGCTCTCGACTCCCTCACGTCCTCCGATGTGTTGCGTGTTGACGAAGGGGTACACGCACGTTGGTGCGATTCCACGGCTTTCCGAGGTCCCGAGCTCGGAAAGTTTCCAAGTAAAACGGTATGCGCGGGGGCAGCTTGGAATTTGCCCAACGTTCAAGGCCTCAATGCTAGAAAAGTTAAAATAAACTATACGATGGGAGCCTATCGCCCCTCCGGCCACTTGGTCCGGTCGATCTGGTGGTTACCTTGGCCAGTATGCATGGTGGTTGCCGGTGCGCGCATCATGTGGGCTCGAGCGACGTACTAGCTAGAGTGGCAATGCATGTTCGCTGCTAGTACGTAGTACATGTGTGCTATGGGCACCGGTCTCCTGGTCGGCTTGTTTCGTGTGTAGACGGCCGGAAACCAGGTCCAGCACCTACGCTAGCTCCCAGTCTCCCACTTGCCAGGACTGGACCGGCAACGTTTCGGCCGTGGCACTTGGCAGTAGCCGCCGGCTGCCGGCCGGCGCATGCATGCATGTATCCGGCGACCCTGCCTTACACAAGGGGTGCATGGTAAAGCCGCCCTTCTTCCCTACCCATCTGTAAACAGATATATATAGAGTACCCCAGACAACATTCATTGGAGTCAATTTGGTTTTGGACATGAGTTTTGCCTTGGTTGCAAGGTCCACATCTCGCGCTGCTGCTGCAACCTGACGAGCCTACGGGCACAACTCAATCGCCAGTGGGAGGCAGACGGGTGAACCACTGGGACGTACCTACGTACGTATGTACGTACTGTACTTGGAAGGACATGCACAACGTACTTCGCTTAGGCCTTGTTTACTTATAGTGTACTGTATAATGTGGATATAGAGACAGAATAATTCCCAATTCCCGAAAATCTTCATTAGTCTGTTTTCTTATCTAGGTTTGGATGGGATAATGCTGAAATACTCTCAGAAAGATCTATATTTCCAGCTTCACTTATCTCATCTAAAAAAAAAATCTTCCTTTTCTCGCTGTTTTGCAGCTTCAGTGCTTCACCGAATCATGCTCGGCCGCTGCTCGGCCATCCGGGCGGTTGTTCCCAGCCCGAATAATGAACGATGGAGCCTCACTTTCGTGTCTTGCATCCTAGCCAACTTTCTAGCACTCTGAACTCCACTTAGTTGTTGACATATTTGTGTTAAGTAGTGTTGTCAACCGAGTGATGATGCCGAAAGCTGCTGACAGCTTTGAAAATCAGAATTAATGCGCCATCTTTGTCTTGGTTTTCACATGCGAACAATTTTCTCCTTATATTCCATTTTGTGTGTGGATAAATTACATTATCAAGATGATACACAGATGAATTCTGGAATCAAGCACAAATTTTCTAAACTGACTTCTTGTGCCACCTAGCAGACAATACCTGAATAAGCATCGGTATGCATATATACTTGTCGCTAGAGTTTCTTGTCTACAGTTTGCAGGATCTTTTGTTCTCTTGATTTTGTTCTCTCTCTCACATGGTACATTTTGTTCTTTTGATCATGCTAGCGAGAGATTCAGCTTAAGCGTGCCTCTGCAGTATCTTACATGCACCAAATGCAAAAACTATTATAAATTTGTCTTGTTTACATGTTTGTCACTTGAGCTTCAATGTTTGCAGATGCAGGATCTTTTGTTCTCTCGACAAATGGTACATTTTGTTCTCATGATCATGCTACCGAGAGAATCAGCTTAGGATTGCCTCTGCAGGAGCTCAGATCAAACAAAATAAAATATATTTGGCTGGCAACAAATCTAAAAATTAGTACTCCCTCCATCCTATAAAGCTTGTCTGAGATTTATCAAAAAATTCTGAATATTGACAAATCTCAGACAAGTTTCATCGGATGGAGGGAGTATAAATCTGCCTTGTTTACAACATCGGTTCACATGGTTCGAACATTTAGTTTATGCCAAGATTATCCAAGGACTTGACATAAAAAGCCAGGAGTGCGTGCAACAAAAAGTGGACGAAAGGCCATTGCATCTTTTGGCCAGCGAAGCCAGGGGGAAAAGGAACATGACAGAAGCAAATTTGTTAATGGTACTGTCAAGTTCAGCGCACCGTCAGTTGTGGTTGAGTACTCTAGTGTGTACCCATGAATTAGAAACAAGTTTTCTTGCTTTAGGACAGAGTGTCACTTGTCTTGATGTACTTCAAGCTGTAAAGCATATCAAGCTGAGCCTCCAATAATATTAATACCCAAACGATTGGCTTGACACGTAATCACCTTGTAAGAACGAGCAATCGTGTATGCTTTATGTTCTGATTGGTGAATATGTTCTGTTCCGACGGTGATCAACTATTTATATGATGGCAAGCATTTATTCTGTGGCATATCTTGGACTCAAGAGTTATACGGTTGAAAAGGACCTTTATACACATAATGGACAACTCATCTTGTTGACATAGATGGAAGTCAAACTAATTACACTCCGTTTCCGCAGTGATACAAATGCCATAAATACCACCACATCCAGAATAGTTTTGCCTCTCGGATACTTTTCCCCGAGATGACATTGAGCTAATTACAAGAAACTGTCATAACTAGGGCTAGGGATTCAAAAAGCCTTTGAAATACAAATTTCCGACAAGCATCATCACTCCAGGGCAACACTGTGACATAAAACACTAGCCCATTGTCATGAGTGAATTAACCGTGATTATGACTTGTGTGGCCTGTTGTTAGGCCTACGTGGCATGGGGAAGACGGTTCCGATCAGGGACTCATTAGCGGACGCTAACAGGGGCTGTCGGGATGGGTCAAAGGGGAACCAGTTGGCCCATCACCTCCATGGCTCTCGCTCTCTCGCGCTCTGTTACCTCCATCCTCTCTCTCTCTCTTTCTCCCTCCCTCCCTCCCTCCCTCTCTCCCTCCCTCCCTCCCTCCCTCCCTCCCTCCCTCCCTCCCTCTCTCTCTCTCTCTCTCTCTCTCTCTCTCTCTCTCTCTCTCTCTCTCTCTCTCTCTCTCTCTCTCTCTCCATCACCGTCGCCGCGCCGCCACCGTCATTGCACCATCTTGGAATGATGGAGAGACTAGAACTGGAAGCCCACTGCCAAATTTTGAGTACGCGTAAGATTTAAGTCCCATTTCACAGGTTGTTGTAGTGCTAGGGTTAGGGCTTCACTCATATTTGGGGATTTTTTTACTGAAGCTCCGTTTCGCCGGTTTAACTCAAATTTGTTGGTTGTGGTGCTCAAAATTAGGGCCCCTAAAGTATCATTGACATGTATTTCACTTGCATTATTGCTAAACCAAAGGGCTCCCACCACAACTTGGAGCTTCACAAGTATGTTTGTTTTCTGGGCGCATAAACCGACATGGGATTTTTTTGGATGTTAGTGTCTTGTAGGTTTTCTTGATTAGTTAATTTACGAATATATATATGTGTATAAAATTAGCTAAACTTGTTAATTTAATTTAGTTAAAGTTAACCGAATTTATGGTTGTTTTTTACTCAATTAACAACATTATTTATTATATTACTTACTCAATTCAGGAAAGGATATTTGTATCAATTTACCTTCACAATTTAATTATCATTCTATCAAATTAATATCATAATTAAATTAGCTACATTATCTATGAACACAGTCTTAATTATTGTGAAGATAGAGCAACTTACAAGAATTATATGTGAGCATAACCCACTAAATTGTTCTGAATTTAATTTAGTCATCAACTAATGTGAATAGTTTGCCTTAAATTGGTGATGTGTAACTACATTTGGTTAAGTATTTTCCAAACATTTAATTTGTTTACATGTATTTCTAGCAATGTATAGGACAACGGTATATGTGAGAAAGTGTACTCGGTTGGTTGGGAGTTGGAGTAACACTGAAGTATGCCTTGGTGAAGGTGTGACAGATATATGAGGAGGGGAAGGACACACGAATCTTTGGGAATGTTGGATATGCAACTTCAAATTACCAACTTGTGCACGAGAAGATGGAGCTAGAAACAATCAACACCAGACCGCGTAAACAATTGGGTAAACTGGAGTTTCTGAGGAAGACGGCCGAGAAACAGATTTTTAGTCTAAATAATAAGACTAGACATACTCAGAGTTGGAAAATGTAAGATGAACAAGTTGAAGAAGCTATATGAGATATGTGAGTGTGAAGAATGAGTTGTTCTATTTTAATTCTAAATTGTGTGTTGAACTAAATTGGCTGTACATTGATCACTCACATTAGTTGATGTTGTTAATATATGTTGTTAAATTTGCTATAGCATTTTTATTGTACCAAGTATTGTTAAATTTGTAGCACATATGTTGAATTAAGTGTTGTCTAGTGTGTGTCTGTTGTTGCACTGTTATGATTTAAATGTCAGTTATAATTTTGTGAATGCCAATTGAATGGGAACCACCACATGCACCGCTCTCGCATCCATCACTATCAAAGGTACAGTTGCCGGCGTCATCTCCATCTCCAGGGGTTCCACCGCCGCCTTGGAATCACGGGAGACAAACAACATGGGAGGGAGTAAGAGAGTGGCCACCGACCTAGTCCTAACGAACGTAGTTAGGGCAAGCGACGTTCAAAAACTTCTCCCATTGGCACGCTAGCCTGACTGGGGCCCCACCTATCATTTTCTAAGTTAACTCACTTACGACGAATGTTACTATAAACTATGGTTGTTGTCACAGTGGTGATCTTTTGGCGCAAATTCGTATTTGTATGGTTTTTTTAAACCCTAACCCCAATTTTGGTGGTTTTATAATTAAATCAAAGACATTGGATGTGTAAGGAACATCGAAAATATAGTGGGCATACATCATTGCAGAAACTTACTTTTATTATTGTTGTTTTGTCGTACAGTTAAATTAGTGTTTGACATACATGGTGCAAATTTCCATTGTTCTCATGTTGTATATTAACAAGCACGACAGAACCTCATTGTGGTAGAACAAAATGCATGATTAGCTGGGTAGACAGACAATTTGAAATGGTGTACGTCTTTAACTAGCGCCTTGTTTGACGAGAAATGATTAGCTCCCAAAATAATTAAGCCTGCCAAAAATGAACATCTCCTTTCACGGATCAGCGAATCTCTCTGTATTAGAAAAGTATGGGAATGGAACAATATTCCAAGAAGATCTTATAAGGAAGCTTATAATCCAATACATTCGTCATCTAATTTTGCCAATCATGTGGAATATACATGCACCAAATCGAGCTTTGTCACATGCTCTCCTAGATGATGCTCTACGTGTCAAGTACCAACGCTAATTAAGCACTTAAGGTCGCCGCCACGATTTGATAATTTAGCTCTCGTAGGTGCCTTTCAATTGGAAATTTGAACTCCATCGTGGCAACACATGTCGTGGTGTGGCATATGGGAGTATATGTGGCTGACTCAGCAGCGTTAGCCGTAAACGTACTAGATTCCATATGACTAGTAGCCAGTTTAAAAAGTATGCACAACACAACAGAAAACCTTCCTTTTTCAGATTAGCTGGCTAGCACCATGAGCAGAAACATAGGGTTTAATTTATCCTCTCAAAATTAATTGTGTATAATAATCCAAGAACATGCTATGATGTAAAGCAGTACTACGTACTAGTCAGAAGTACTTAGTCCACGCTTAGTACAACTAAGCACCAGAAAGGACAACGCATGCATCTACCCCACCAACATCACATAGGGATGATAATACGTACTCCATCCGAAACAGTTTAATAAAAAGGGTTATGCGTAGTTTTAAAAAAATTGATAATCAATTTGGTTAATAAAATATAAATTAATTTATGTTTGTTTTTCCGTTTGGAGGGCGTGAACAAGTGTCCGCCTCATGTCTGCCGGTGCACCCAACAACGCCCCCTATTTGGTAACAATAATACCTTCCTGGTGCGAATTTTGCAAATATATTTAAAACTAACAGATAATTTTCAATAGTTTGGATTTTTCAAATACAATACTTACAATTTATAATAAAATATTAAATAACTAAAGAAAATAACTAAAAATAAACCTAGCTAGGGTTTCTACTCCACGTCCGACACAATCTTGATAATTAGTGTTGCATGCTCAGTCATTACGGCCGCGGGTGCCTCCTCCAGGTCCGGCCACATGGCAGCAGGGTTGTCCACCACCGTCTAGGCCCAAATTGATGTATTGACACTAATATAAATTAAATTAGTTAAGCAAATTATAATTATTTTAATAAATTCTACAGAGCTACAGTGAGTACCTAATTATCTAGTCTTACAACAACTCCTTAAGTTATAGGGTTAGCACCTTTTTTATGGAGATGTCCGACACCTTCATGGGTAAACACTGTCTACCACATTGTTCGTAACTAGCACAGTGGCCCTCGCAGATGCGAGGGCATCATATTTAATGCACTAAAAGTATTCGTAATCAATTTAAGTTTTAATATGTCTTCATGCTACTGGGTTGAACATCAACACTTTAATCTGTAGCCATTGTCTATACTACGTTAGTAATATCCTAACCAACATAAATTTGTGTACCAATGAATGTTTTGCTATTTATAAAATCTACATACTTACTCCATGAAAAAGAGCATCGAATCTCTTGAGTTAGCTAGTTCATAAGTGGCATTAGACCTATGAAAAGAGATAAAGTTAGGATTATGGGCATTATAAACATGGTGTAGTGACATAAATTTCCAACAGTTAACTACATATAAGGTTGCTAGGTGTACCAGATTAATGTTTGTGGGGTTTTTACGGGAGAATTTTCTAGCCTTATCTTCTCTTTTTTGTTTTAATACAGAGTATGCTTAATGCTCCGTGTGTTATGAACATATATGAGGATAGCAGTTTAAATGAAAATATCATGAAACTTCCCATAAGGGCGGCCCTCGCAACTATGGTGATATCATTCTTATTGTGTCAAAAGTACTATGAATTGAAAGCCACTCGTCCTGTAGTTTCAAAGATATTCACATCACTTTATATATAGTTCTATAGTCCGAGTAAATACAAAGATAGAGATGGTATTCTAATTTATATTCTAAGATTTTAAATTGTTATTTTTAAACCGCTTTTCTTAGATTTGTTACAACGTACAATCCTATTTCAGTGATTAGTCAATATCATGCACATTTATGTTTTTTAATCATAGAGTGTGAATAACTGTATATTTAGATAAGATCGTGTTTTTCGGAAATTTATGCCGTAGAGATATTAATTTTATATATTCCAAACATTATACATTCCGACTAAAATTTATACCATTTTACGCTAAATTATTGGCATACAATTAGGTCTATGTTTGGATTAGAATCATAACTAGATGCTATTTTTTTCCCCGTAAAACGTGATGGTACGTTTTCTTTTCGAAACACAGTATGTACAGATGCCCTACTATATGGGCACCTCCCAGAGATTCTTTAAAAACCTAACCAAATGAAAAATGTCATGAAACTTCTCATAAGTGTCTCCTTAGCAACTATGATGATATCATTCTTATTGTGTCAAAATTACTATGAATTGAAAGTCACTCATCCCGGAGTTTGAAACATATTTACATCAATTTTTTTATAGTTCTATAGTCCATATAAATACAAAGATAGACTTGGTATTCTAATTTATATTTTAAGATTCTAAATTGTTACTTTTAAACCGCTTTTATTAGATTTGTAACAACGTACAATCCTATTTAGTATCATCTCGTGGCACATGTATGTTTTATAAACCAAGAGCGTGAACAAATGGATATTTAAATAAAATCATTTTTTCCGGAAATTTTTACCGTAGAGATATTAATTTTATATATTCCAGCCACTCTACATTCCGACTAAAATTTATACCATTTGACGCTAAATTACTACCGTACAATTAGGTCTCTGTTTGGATTAGAATCATAAATAGAAGCCAATTGTTTTTTCCCATATAGTAAACCGTGGTGGTGTGTTTTTTTGAAACACAGTATGTACGTACATACCACCTATACTATATGCACCTCTGAGAGAATCTTTAGAACCTAACCGGATAGTTAATCATATTTTTTTCTTGCATATACATTACTGTACATGTTATGGTGCTTGCCCATTAAACTTAAAAATTATGCACGGCTTATTTTTTCCATTATTAATCTTAGTTAATGGGATGAATGAGTCCCCATGTTATTTCCATGCATGCTACGTAACACCTCTACATGAAAAAGCAACACAAAAAGTTAGTTTTTTCTCCAACGGATATAAAGTTGGAGACTAATACGACTCATTATGTGCAGTAATAGCTCTGGACTCCTTTATTCCTTTTTTTTGGATGGACTCTTTTTTCCTTAAAGCCTGCCGGCTTGTTTTATTTTTTCTTCCCATGGACGATGGCACGTACGTCACACTTCTTTTACTTTTCTTTCCCACGGACTTTGGTAGGTACGTGTCAAACATAACATATGGTGTATGTCCACAAAATATATATTCATACATGTTACGCAATTTTTTTTAAATCATGTCCGTTAAAATTACAGATCTAACAGTTAAAATAACTCGGATGATGTGGATCAACTTAATGTCTCTATTTTAGATCTCCGTATTTTGCTTTTAGTATATAATAGATAGATAGATGTGATTTATACTAATCCATCTAAAAAGAAAAAATGTTGATGTGGCTTCTATGTGTTATGAAAGTTCTCTATTCAATCCAAGTATTCGGCTTTATTTGGGCTTTCGTTGAGGCTAGGCCGAAATTACTGTGGAAGCACATGCTTGCGGTAAAAGTCAAGATTTTCCGCTGGTATCAAGGAATCTTTCTCAATAAGATAAACTGTCAAATAGAAAATGGAATGGTGACATAATGAATTTTTTTTTTTTTAGCATGAGACTATTTTTTGCGAGAAAGATCCGAATCTATTCCATGATTTTACAAGAAGTACAAAGCTCCCTAAACATAATAGAAGTTGCATCGAGATTCTTGGATCACCTAACAACCACTACTAAGGTTGCCGCCGACGCGCCACTGTCATTGCTCCCTTACCGGAGCCAGCATGACGATATTGATGATAGTCGGGAAGTCTTCATGCACGTGCCCCTAAGGACTAGCGCCCTAGAGCCGAAGTCGTCGCCATTGAACCCTTGAATTGCTTCGAAGCTTCTAACAACAAACCTCTAACACGTGTAGACTAGACGAGATCCACAACTCCATGGAAGCAGCGATCAGACGAATCACCGCCCTCCTCAACGCCACCGGCGAGATCGGCACAGACGAGGTGGACGAGGAGGCGGGAATACCTTATTCTTGTCCCTCACAACGTTTCCATAGCCACCGTAGCGATGTCAGTTGACCAAACTCTAACTTTAGAGACCTTCTATAGCGCCGGGCGCAGGTCCGAGGTCCCCACCCCCTCCCACCGCCGGAGCGGCTAGCAGAGGAGGCGGGAACCCATCGATTCCTGGTCGTAGATGACGAAGATGAGGCAGTTGGGTGGCGGCTGCTGCTAGGGTTTCCACCCTAGCCGCCGCCTCTATTTTCTTTCACGGGACGGAGTTAGCATGAGACTATTTAGCAAAAAAAAAAAAACTACAGTAGGATAAT
This sequence comes from Lolium rigidum, assembly GCF_022539505.1. Classification (NCBI taxonomy): domain Eukaryota; kingdom Viridiplantae; phylum Streptophyta; class Magnoliopsida; order Poales; family Poaceae; genus Lolium; species Lolium rigidum. Next base: position 16,086,139 of record NC_061514.1, on the reverse strand, counting down.
CACAAAACAATGAAGTGATGGAACATGACGTGAAGAGCTGATTGGTCGCGAGGGAGTTTATGTCCGGTGAAATCGCGTAGTAGCTAGGCTGTTTGGTTTGAGCTCGTGCTCGGCCTGGCTGTTTCTGGTTTGAGCGCTCATACTCGATGTGGCATCTCACACTTCACTTTGATAGGCTTTGTTTCACTGTACTAGTAAACTGTGAATCTATGCATCTATGATGAGGAGACCTTGAGTAATGCAATCCTCAAATTTCAAAAAAGAATAAGCATCGTCTGAAACTCTTAGGAAGTACATGAGAGTGAAAATTTACTTGTTCATAAGCTATAGAAATTTAAAATTATTTTTTAATAAATTCTACAGATTTATGAATACCAAATTATCTAGTCTTACAACAACTCCTTAAGTTATAGCGTCAGCACCTTTTTTTTATGGAGATGTTCGACACCTCCATGGGAAAACACTGTCTACGACATTGTTCGTAACGTGATTTATACTAATCCATCTCAAAAAAAAAATGTTGATGTGGCTTCTACGAGTTATGAACGTTCTCTATTCAATCCAAGTATTCAGTTTTTATTTTGGGTTTTCGTCGAGGCTAGGCCTAAATTAATGTGGAAGCATATGCTTCCGGTAAAAGTCAAGATTTTCCCTTGGTATCAAGGTATATTTCTCAATAAAATAAGATGTCAAATAGAAAAATGGAATGGTGAGTACTATTTATCAAAAAAAATCTACAGTATGATATTCACAAAACAATGAAGTGATGGAACACGACGTGAAGAGCCAATTGGCCGCGGGGGAGTTTATGTCTGGTTAAATCATGTAGTGGCTAAGCTGTTTGGTTTGAGCTCGTGCTCGGCCTGGCTGTTTCTGGTTTGAGCGCTCATACTCGGTGTGGCATATCACACTTCACTTTGATAGGCTTTGTTTCACTGTACTAGTAAACTGTGATTCTATGCATCTATGATGAGGAGACCTAGAGTAATGCAATCCTCAAATTGTTTTAAAAAAGGAATAATAACCTTTTGAAACTCTTAGGAAGTACATAAGAGTGGAAATTTGCTGGTTCATAAGTTGCTATGCCAGCTTCACAACAAATGCAACAAACATCTAGAGCAAAGTATTTGTATGGAAAATTCTAGAGTTAACATATTTTGGAATGTGGAGATGGCACCTTACATGTGTAAATAATCTAATGGAATTCTTAAAGTTGTTCGGGTGCCTTTGCCTAGCATGTACTAAATAATCAAACAGTTCTACAAAAGAATGAAGGGTTCAAAAGATGGACGCTATTGCAATAGTCTAGAGGTAGGTATCCAATAAGAGTTGTATGTGTCTACTCATACCATGGGTATAGTGTTGAGTATTAAAGTCGATTATTGATCGTTGTAAGTATACATGTTCTTTCCGGTAAGGCGGTAATACATGTTTCTAACACTTAGTAGTAGTATCTCAGTTGTGCTTTAGAGTAAGCATGGTTTAGCCGTTTGGAATAGAGCACTGGTATGAAAAAAAGGCGTGTGAAAAAAGAATGGTGTAGTTGAGTGTGTAGGTTTTTGTATAACCGTGGATAGGGCAAGTGTTTAGTGTATATATATTATCATAAAATATTTTCTAGGAACATTGAAAAAAACATCCTTATGAAGTAAATGAAGTGACTACAAAAATAAGTAGCCATCTATCTTAATAAGGTCAAGTGCAAATATGGTAATGAAATATAATAGAGACATCGAGAGAAAGTGACAATAAGTAAATAAAGTGACAATAAGTGTCATAGTTTATTTTTGTAAAATTTACCAAATCAAAGTTTGAATATCATTAAATAGGAGATGAATACAAACTACAAATGATAGTTATAGCATCTAAAATAAAGTATGTATTCATCAGAATAGAAATATTTTTCTTCACTATCAGTTTTATTAGTATCTAGCTCAAATCACATTGGAGAAACTACTAATAATATACAATTCTAAAACTAAAATAAGAGACAACCCCGGCTTGATAGCGGTGCTGGATTTGGTCAGTGGTTCATCACACACTCGAGCATCGACATGCGCCATCTATTAGACATACTAAAGTCTACAATTTCTTCCAGGAAGGGTCACAATCTACAAAAATAAATCAAAAACTCAAATAGATAAATTGGACATGACAAATTGAAGATCCAATGTCATCTACTTCTGTAGCTTACTTTTTTATGTCTGTTTTATGAGGCTGAGCAGAGCAGAAAAGAAATTATGCAATGTCGTGAAGGAAACAGTTATATGTGTTGTTTGGTTTCTAACTAAGGGATAGATTAGTGTGTAGAGGTAAGTAAATAAGAAACATAGAAACTCCAACCAAGGGGAGATAAAATAAATTTACATATACTAGCACTAATCAACAAGGTAACCAACTAATAATAATATATTCTATGCCGTCTCAACTGTACACATGCTCTTAGTAAAAAAACAAACTTTAACCTTTTAAATCTAAAACCCTAGCTCGACTCATCACAACATGTCCACTAATAATGTGAAGAGCAAAACCCAAATGGTTTATATAATGCCGAAAACTATACGATTAATGCCACTTAACACATTTCCCATTTCACGTGCATAATTTTCATTTACAAGATTTAACAATCTAAAACATTTCTATCATGCATTTGTAAAATCGCAGTAAAATGTACTACAAATTTACCAATATGTGTAATCTGTAGTCCGGAAATTCTTACAAAACATTGTTTTGGCAATCTTGATGCGAATTATTTGCAGCCCTCATTTGTAGCAATTCTATCCGTGCTGCAGAAAAGGCTAATGACAATCTTAATCAAGTGCAAAGACAATTTAGTTGGGATCTAAAGCAACATGATCAACACATGACTAACGAGGAACAAGTGAATCTATAACGCGGTTTAACAATTCTTTGTCCCAGGCGAGTTGTTCTGCCAATAGCCCAATACTGATTCAAGAATCATAATTTACTTCAATCAATTGCCACAATCTTCTATTCTTCTATCTGCGCACTCAAACACTACAGCCGACCTGCCTTTAGTTGCGCTCGAGCGCCGATTCACAGTTGTGGGCGCCGCCATTAACCTTGGTAGTCGAGGCTGGACCGCTGGAGCCCGCCTTTCACTTCGATGTTTCGCGCTGCTTGCTGTGCACGCCGGTCTGCGGCGGGCGCGGCGAGATGATTACGCCTTTGCCCGCGTCCGGAAGAACAGCCGCTGCCGCTGCCGGAATCAAACCACCACGGGCGGCTAACGGCTTGCGTGCATGGGATCGATCGATCGGTCCGTCACCATACGAGTTTCCCCTGGAGCAACGGCCGCGCGGCGGCGTCGCGGGGCACGCGGCAGCCCAACGAACGGCGGATGAAGCGTTCGTCGTCGGAGGAGACGCGTCGGAGTACGTCCAGGAAGCGGTCCTCGTCGCAGCATGGAAGCGCGACGGGACCTGGTGACGACGGGAAGCCAAACTCCTCCTCCGCCTGCCTCAGCAGCTCCCGGAACACGGGGTGGTTCAGGTCCGTCGCCCGCACCACGAACCGCCGCGACGCGCCGCCCACGCACACGGCCACGTGGCCCGCCGGCACCACCGCCGCCGCTCGGGCCGCGGCGCGTGACCGCCACTGCCGCAGCGTCTGCCTGAGCCAGACGATGTCGCGGATCTTGCTGCATTTGGCCATCGGCACTTGAGAGATGAACTGAGCTGAGCTGATGTTGCTGCTTTGATGTTCAATGGCGTGGGCGATGAAGAGTTGGTGGAGTGGAGCTGGCTTCTAGTGGAGGGCGGTGTGAGGTTTTATAGGACGGGACTTTGTTTTCCAGTTTTTCTTTTCTCGTGGTTCTAAAATACGTACCGTGTTCAGTTGATGTTCATTATTTGTTATTATTTTTTTGATAAAAGAAATATAATATAACAAAAATAGCAATTACACACAATATCTGCAACATCGCAATAGTACAGATACACACGACAAAAAAAACTAAAAAAGAAATGCCCCGCTACAATGTTTCAGTCCTTGTAGCCTCCAAGAATGAAATAGTGCACACATATTGTTATCGTTCGAGATCATAGATCATAGGTTTTCATCGTGAAAAAAATTCTCACTCACAATATAATATCTTAAATAAGATCATTATGAGGCACAACCAATTAAGCACATACATTGGATTTTCGCCCTAAAATGTAATATCTTGAACTTCTCGTGTGTTCTTGCACCACATTGCATGTCGCTGCTACGAATTCCGAATCACCAAGCAAATTCATCAAAGCCACAAAGATTCGAACCACTATTACTAGTCTTCGGATCTCGACAGCATGACATTATTCGCATCTCAGTTCACCATGGAGCGAAGAAGACATGTCACATGATGGGAACATATAGCAGGACTTCAGACCGCTCTCTCATGGAATCAAACGCTTGGAATGCATAGCTAGTGGAATGGAGTTGATACTATTTTATATTTTATATTAGGGGACATTATTTTCTAGTTTTTGTTTGTTTGTTCTAAAAATATGAACACTGTTCATTGCTGATCATTATTTTTCATTACCTTTTTCTTTGTTGGCTTTAATTAGATAAGTTTAAGTCTCGGTTTGAGAATAAAATCTAAAACCAACAGATTTTGATGTTTTTTGCAACTGTTTCTTAAAGGTTTCACGAAATTGAGACAAGATCTGAAATTTGTCTGAATTTGATCAGAGCATATATCAGAAATTTGTTTGATATTTTTTTTCTAAAAATATTCTAGTATACCTCAAGTAGTGTTGTACACTTTGGAACGCTACTAAAATTGTTACGTACAGGTTGCGTTCCTGTGAGCGGCTGAGGCAGGGGGAGGTGACGAGGAGCAGCTGTTTGGCCGACGCGTGCGGGGCCAGCCTCAGCATTTCGATGCTGGCTCACTGTTTAGGCCGTTGCCGAATGCCAATCAGCAAAAAAGAAACAACATCAGGCAAACTAATCAATCCGTATGGGAGTATCATGCATGCACAGTGGTGGTCACATCGTCGTGTGCGCGTGTTGGCGAAAGTGGAAGAAGGAAATCGTTTCGCCGGATCACTGCGGCGCTTGGTCTGGCGGAGGCGCAGCGCTCGTGGATGTCCGCAGCCCGGCGTGGAGGCAATCCGGGTCGATCTTGGCCTGGTCTAGGACGAATCATCTCTTCGTCTGTTTCTGCGCGGGCTGAGGCATCTTTAATTAGCGGCCCGATCCGAGTGGTTCTGCGCTATCTAAAATGGGTCGTATGGACTATACCTGGGCATGTGTCGGGCCGGCCCGAGGTAGGCCCGATGCAAAAAAAAATCGGCCCAAGCCCGGCCCGACCAAAAACCCACCAAGCCCGTCGGGCCGTGGGCCGGGCCGTAGTGTTAAACTCAGTTTTCGGGCTACCTAGGCCCGGCCCGGCCTGGGTGTCGGGCCAACATTTCTCGGCCCAGGCCCGAGTTTTTCAGACCGGGTCGGGCCGGGCCGCTCGGGCCGGGCTGCCCATGGCCAGGTCTGGTATGGACAGACCTCGCTAGCGGTGCGATGTAAATGGAACGACTCGCGTAGGTCGATCTATTTGTGATTCAAATTTGAGATGTTGATGCGTCGGCTCAACCAGCAAACGCGTCCTCTCTTTTCCTCCCTAAAAGACCAGGGTCTACTCCTCCCTGTCGCCGAGGATGTCCATGTCGATGGCAGCCGGTGTAGCCTAGATGGCTTGTTCCTGGCAACGTTGCTTGGCAGCGTACCAAGGTGGCGCCGAGCTCGGCCGTCCAGTGCTTCCTACTCTCCTCCTTCGAGACCCGCTCCACCTCCTCCATCGCCGTCGTCGCGACCTATACCACGTCGTGCAACGCCGCCACGACGATCGACATCGCCTGCCACACAGCGGATGCTTCCGCCACATCACGCTCCCGACGGTCACGATCTCTTGTGGCGAACCTTCGGTGAGTCCTCTGCACCTGGCATAGGTCCTCCTCCTTAGGCAGGAGGCCCAAGCCATAGCTACGGTCGTCGCCTCTGCCACATGGTCATCCTCTTCTTCATCGTCGGTGGCGCGTTCGGCCTTCTCGCGTATCGCCTACATGCGCGCCGCCGTGGTGTTGGCTGCGACCCCTTGCACAAACACAACTTGATGATAATGCATTTTTTTTCTTCTGTGTTGTTCCGCATACAGTTAGCACTTGGCAAACAATATGGAGTCAATTTGGTCTTGAGTATGCATGGTCACACAGAGTTTCTCCTCTCTGAGAACCAACGTTGGGTGGCTAGGAGGGTGGTTGTACCCCCAGCCCACCAGAGTTCAAACCCGAGGTTCGACATTCCTGTCGACAGCGAGACATTTGTGGTAACTTCGTCAATTTCAAGATCTAATCCGCCAGCTTAGTCTTCCGGAGGTGCTCATTGAGGTAGGATGTACGTGTGTACGTTCATAGAGGTAAGTATAAGCACGTGTATGTCAGTATCTACATTTATACTGTGTTTCTAAATAAATAAAAAAGAGTTTCTCCCCTCTACCCACAACCAACAACTCGTAATACCACCGGACCATGTTTTGGCTGTTGGGTGCTTGCACCGAAGCCTACGGACAGAACAAGTCTCGTTCCACTGTCAGTACAAGAGGGAAGTTAGCACACTGCCTTCATAATACACTTAGGCCTTAATTATATCAACAGTAATTGGCGGGAAATTTTATGTAGCTAGTGTTGGCGGGAAATTGCACGCTGCATTGCACCGTCCTGGCTCCGCCATCTCAAACAAGGTCCGTGGCACATATCTAACAACAGGAAAGTCGAGTGAGATTTAATAATTCTCAGGCGCCCTGATTTCTAGCAATCCACATTATATAAAATCTAACTTGGGGGTTAGCTGGTAATCTGATTTTTTTTTTTGCGAAATACTAGTAATCTGATGTTAAAGGGGAACCCACAGAAGAAAATACTAGTCGACCTTTACCTTTTTTCAGGCTGGCAGCTTGCTAGTTTCTTATATTCAGGTTCTAGGGACATAATTACGTCGAATAAAAACAAACTAATCAAGCATTACGGATGACGATGATGCTTCACTTCCCTGTATTCTCTTTTGCATCCTAACCAACTGTCTGGCACCCTAAATCCCTTTTCATCATTAGCATATTTGTTTTAAGTAGCAGCGTCAACCGACCAACCGATGATGCTCCAAAATTCAGAAATGCAGTCTTTGCTTTGGTTTCACCTGTAAACCACATTTCTGCGCGTTTTCCATTACGGCAGGAACCAGCAAAACTGATGCTTAAACATAATGTGCAGTTTTGCAAAGCAACATTAGCATCGCGTAACTTGTCACTACCTGGTAATCAGGCTGAAAATAATTTTCAAAATCGGTAGTTTTGTGCCACCTAGCAGAAGCATTTTTTTAAACATAAGGCCCTTGGCCCGGCTTTATATATAAAGCCCTCATGGCAACCACAGAAGTAGCGATACAACACACACCACAAGTCTGGTACCTCCAAACAAACACAATAAGTCTGATACCCACGAAATACTCAAGTACGAACAGGAAAGCTAATAAAGCGTAGCGAGAGCCGGAGAGGCAGCATAGATTCCTCGCTCCATCTCACAACATCGATGGCGTCAGTGTCCTCCAGCCCGTATCCGCTCCTGTAGCCTCCTAATCTCGTCCAGCGCCACGTCCAGCAGTGGTCGGTCCCTCTGTTTGACTAGAACCCTCTAGCTCTGTATATAGATAGACATTTTGAAGATAGCATCAGCCGGGCTGGAGATCAGGGATCCTTCAATAGCTAGCTTGTTGCGGATGTTCCAGAGCGCCCAACACTGTGCAGCGAAGGTGAACCAAGCTATCCTACGAAGTCTACCCAACAAACCGTTAGCAATGGCAACGAAGTCCGCAACCCCTGCTGGGTTCCATGAGCAGGAGAGGAGTTCCCTGGTTCCGCCCTTTCGATGGCCCCTGCCGCTTGAACAATTGGCCCCTAGCAGAAGCATCGGGATGCAGATATTGTCACTTGAGTTTCCCTGCATCTTGTCCACAGGATCTTTTGTTCTCCTGATTTTGTTCGCTCGTCGCATGCTACATCTACATTATGTTCTCGGGATCCAGATATAGTTGTCACTTGAGTTTCCCTGTATCTTGTCCACAGGATCTTTTGTTCTCCCGATTTTGTTCGCTCGCCGCATGCTGCATCTACATTATGTTCTCTTGATCATGGCATCATGCCACAGAGAGATTCAGCATAAGATTGACACTGCAGGAAGTTCATACAAACAGCATGCATGGAATATATTCTGCAGACATAAAATCTGTAAAACAGTATATAAATATGTCTGGTTTACTGCAGTGGTAGTTAGCACATGATTCCAACCTTTACGGTCTGTTGGGATTATTTAAGGACTTCACATAAAGCTCCAGGAGTGCGTGCAACAAAATGTGGAGGAAAAAGGCCTTTGCAGCTTCTGTGCCAGCGAAGCCCGGGATAAAAAAAAGGGGACAGGACCGAAGCCAATATGTTTACCTGTCAACTTCAGTGGACCGTAAGTTGTGGTGTAGTTGTACTATAGTGTGCATTTGTGAATTAGAAAGAATTCTTCCTGCTTTACGACAGAGTGTCATATGTCTTCATGCATTTCAAGCTGTTTAGCATATCAAGCTTAGACTCCATTAATATTAGTCCCAGTCGATTGATTTGACACATGTTAATCTTATACCTGTCAACTTCAGTGGACCGTAAGTTGTGGTGTAGTTGTACTATAGTGTGCACTTGTGAATTAGAAAGAATTCTTCGTGCTTTACGACAGAGTGTCATATGTCTTCTGTCTTCATACATTTCAAGCTGTTTAGCATATCAAGCTTAGACTCCATTAATATTAGTCCCAGTCGATTGATTTGACACATACTCACCTTGTAAAAATAAAGAACAGTTTTTTTTTCGAAACGGAGGCAGAAACTTTGCCTCATTCAATTAATTAAGAAAAAGTGCCCAATTTTTAGGAGAAAATCGGCGAAAACCAACAACACACACTTAGCACCCGGCTAACCTGGCCAACCTGGCTACCCACACGAAGCACAGACGCCATCGAGGAGAAAGACCATCGTTGAGGATGTCATCGAGCGTCATCGTCGTCACTCCTCCACGAGACAACGATTTCGACTTCACCTTAGACAACCGCCACCGAGACCCCTCGCCGCAAACGGCATCGGAACCCAAGTGAACCTATGCCAAACATTCAGCCCCCAAGCACGTCGAGGAGGAGGCAGCTCCGACTTCAACCGTGACCTTCATAGGAGAGGTTGCACGCCTTGCACCGACGCAAGCACCAATCAAGTGGCATCGTTGCCACAAGTCGCCTTGCAGCTCCGACTTCACCATCACGGCAGGGGTGACGAAGGACATGCCGCAACTCCGATCCGCTCACCATTGTCATCGTCGCCACGCAACCCATGAACCAAAGAACAGTAATGCATGCCTTCTGTGCTGATTGATGAATTTGTTCTGTTCTCACAATGACCGTATAGTTATAACTAAATTAACTACTTATTATTGAGAGAATTCAATGTTTTTTGAAAATGGACACTTTATTACTTTAAGCAATAGGCCCGGCCTCTGCATAGCTAGAATGCATACAGCCGCATAAAAATCTGTTACAAAACACCAAAGATTCCGACAAGACAAAATCAAAGTTCTCTAAAAATAAAAACTAGCTAGGTGGATCCAGCCAAGATCACGCTGCCACACATGTTGGAAAAAAATATCCCTCGTTGTATTCTCCAACCGTGAAGACACCTCCGTAAAGAGGTTACTCCAGCGGGTGAAGCGTAGCTGTGTACCGGTATATGACCTGCATAAGAGAGAAAAAAATATTATTGAAAATCTTGGCATTTCTACATAGCCACAATGACCAAATAACGGCAGTCATTCCCATTTCGATGGGGAAAAAAAGCACAAACTTTATATACGAAAGGAACATTTTATCTTGATGAGATGATGTATAGATCGTCAAACTTACGGTATGTTCCATGCTGGCTTGTTGGGAAAGCATATATAGAACCATCTCTGAGAGCATCTTGCTCTTATGTACAAGAGATATTTTCTTTGACAAGACATGGAACTGAATAAAAGAAGATGGAAAATATAGGGTACACGTATAATTGAGGAATTACTTTGCTTATTGTTGATTTACTGAGTACCTAAATGAGCGGTTTACATGCATAGCACAAAGTTCCATTGTCATTTTACTGTAAACTAGCAAGACTGGATCTTATTCCCGAGAGACGCACAATTTGTAATGGCGTTCGTCTTTAATTAGCACCTTGTTTTACTCCAAATACAAGAAATGATTAGCCCCAAAATGATTAACCCTACCTAATACAAAGGTTTATTTATCCTTTCGCGCCGATCAGAGATTCCATCTGCACATGAACCAATATATTGCAAGAAGATCTACATATATGTAGGCGTATAGGACAATTCTTTCGTCGCCTAATTTGTGCTGATCATATGGAGTGCATGCACCGAATCGAGCTTTGTCATGTTCCCTCGTACGTAGATGTACGTGTCAAGTACCCACGATAAGTACACACACTTCCCTCGCCGGCATGATTTGTTTACTTAGCATACGTAGTGGGTGCCTTGCAACTGGAAATGATGGCTGTGTATCGTGGTGTTGCATATGGGAGCATGTGGCTGACGCCGCAGCATGGCCGTATTATACGATAGATTCGCATGGCTTGTAGCTAATTCTATAGTTGTACGGTGGACCGTATTAGGCAAGGTGATCCCCTGCCCCTTTGCTTTTTAATACTGCAGTTTATGTGTTTTCTAGAATGCTCTTTAAGGGTTGTGAGATAGGTTTAATCAGAGGCTGATGCTCCGATTTTATTTCAATGAATAGTTAGTGTGCAATATGTGTATGATACCCTCTTGTTCCAAGAAAAGAATGATAGGGTAGTTATTAATTTTAAACTTTTTAGATAAAGGGAATATATTAATAGCAAAAGATACTAATTACACCCAGCCTCTGCAACAACGCCCCACCCCAATGGCAGTACAGATGCACACAGCTAAAAAAGAGTAAAGAAAACTAAGAAATAAAAGTCCCGTTACACCACCGTGACAACACCTGAAATACAGACTCTCCAAAAGCGACGCCTCCAAGAAGGGAACAGTGCTCCAGCGCCGTCGTCGCCCGACCAAAGGCTTAGGTTTTCATCCTGAAGATAGTCCCCACACTCAAAACAATGCCTCCAACAAGGTCATTGCCAGGCACAACCAGTTAAGATCAGACCTTGGTTTTTCACCCTGAGATGTAAAACTTTGAACTTCACTTGTGCTCCCGCCGTAGTTCTAAGTAGTGTAGCATATATTTTTTGGACACTCACGCAAATCATGTTACCGCCCTATTGTGCCCAGCTCCTTTTTCTTGGACGTGTCCATCAGCCACATGTTTCTTGGATGCGTTTGTGTTTTTTTTTCCTTTCTGGATCAAGACGTGAACCCGGACTACTCCATTAGCTCTTTAGCTTTGCTTGTACAATTTTACTATGTCTCTTCACGTTTAACGTGTCCGGGACATATTGTGTACCCGTTATATGAGATATTGTGTTTACGTGTTAACTTTAAATCTTAACCACTAAAATCTACAATCAATGATTACAATTTTTTCAGGTGATGTGGGTTAATGTGATGTCTCCGTTAGACAGACTCCGTATTATGCTTTTAGTATATAATAGATAATATATGATAGGGTGATAGGGAAAATTTTATCCCTAGAGGGCTAAAAGAATCCTGATTCAAAAAGTACCACCTCGTACTCGTATTTATATGTTGTCTTTATTTAAATTCTTTAAATAGGCATTGAAACTGATCAGTACTCAATTCACAATTGTCTTTGGAGTGATGTAGATGGTAATGAAAAAATCATTTGGCCAATTTTCCTTCAATTTGTCAAAAGAAAAAGTTTGGTGGGTTAGGAATTGAACATTTTCCTGTTTTGATCTTGGATTAACAGATACATTTAACAAGGGTTTCTTGTGGAGGAAAATTATTGATGCTAAGTACAATATGGAACATCCAATTTTTTTGTGCTATCAGGATCCTCATCCATCAGTGGTTTGGAAGGGTGTAATGTTGGCTAGTGAAACAATTACATTTGGATATTAATGACATGTAGGTAATGATAAAACCATTCGCTTCTTGGAGGATATCTGATTTGGTAACACTCCTTTAGCCACTCAATTTTTTGAAATTTATTTCATAGTTAACCAAAAAAACAAAACCATTGCTGAGCTAGGGATGGTTCATAGCTTAGGTGCACTTTTAGAAGAACAATCACTGATGCTCTTATGATGCAGTGACATGAAATCCTGACAATTTTATCCCTAGAGGCTAAAATTTTCATCGACCACGGGAAACTGTTCGCTTTGCAGAGCTGAGGAAGATGTTGGGCACATCTTCTTTTCTTGCTCTCTGGCTAAATTCGCTTGGTGCGACATTCGTTAGATTTTAGATTGTAATTGGAGCCCAAGGAATTTTACACAATTTCATGCCATCTTAGCTAGCCTTGCGGGAAGGGCCCGTAGACTCCTGTGGTTCCTTTTTCTGGCCCAATCTTGGGCTCTTTGGAACATTCGCAATAAACTTACCATTGAGAAAAAAGTTATTAATCATTCCGCTAATGTGATTTTCAAAACTGCTATCTTCTTACAGCTCTGGACCATCAAGGCAAAACCAAGCGACCAGGAGGGACTCCGGTGGATGGAAACAAGCTGAGAGAGCTATACGCCGCCGTGAGACCAGGAACTACAAGCTAAAGAAGATTCAGTAGCTCTCGCTCGCTTAGATCTGTGGTGATGTCGTGTTCTGTGTTGTATCCTGTTTCCCCTTCCCCTTTTGGCTAAGCTGTATGCCGCAGCATGTATCAAACTATGTCTGAACCTTGGGGCTTTATTAATTTAAAGTCGGGCATTATAATGCCTTTTATCTAAAAAAGTATTATTATTTTTGATCAAGAGGACCAGATGATCTGGAGTTATGAGTCTAATGGAATTATTTCTATAATCAACTTTAGAGGAGTAAAACATATTCACTTACCTATTGTTTGTACTCTTATAATTCCTCCTAGCTAGAGTTCAAATTTTTCTATAGATGTTTTCTCAGAATAAGATCATCGGGGACAATCTTCGTAGGAGAGGAATTCCTAAATCTCTATAATGTAGCCTATGTAAAGAAATAGAATCTGTTGAACACTTGTTAATTGATTGCATACTATCTAGATAGCTTTGGGCTGATGTGTTTGAGGTCTTTGATCTGATGGTCACTGATTTCTTGAGCCTAACCTCTAAGTGGTTGTGTTTCAAGATATATGCACCTCAGTATTGTTTCACTGTTGCCCTATGGAGTATTTGGAACAATGTAAACTCACTCGATTGTGTTTAAAAGAAAAACTGGATCAATATGAAACAGGTTTGGCAACTAGCTCTAACTTATCTAAGAAACTAGAATATCCCATCAAAGATCAAGACTGGATACTGGTGGATCACTTCATGACACTGCTGAGAAAGCTCAAGTCGCCACTGGAACTGAAGCCGGACTAATCTCTCAACCTTTCAGTTGGCTGTATCTCTTTTTCTTTGAGTTGCCGCGTTGCTGAAAACTCTTCTAGCTTAGTGGCAGTTGGGGGGTTTTGAGTGGTCTCGCTACGGCGCACCCTTTCCCCCGGCAAGAAAAAAACTTGTAGAACTGAAGTTTATCTTCCTTCTGTTTTAGTTCCTGTTAATGCCGGATCTCTATAAAATATGGTTTCGTTTTCAATGGAAAAGAAAGGCGCGGAAGCGGTCTCTATATTAGTCTAAGAAAAAGAACGCGGTTCGTTTTCAGATTAGCTGTGCAGCACAATGAGTATGCCGAAACTTAGGGTCCTCTCAAATTAATCCAAGATATGCTATCAAAAGCAGTACTGGTTGGAAGTACTTGATAGTCCACGGTTAGTACAACTAAGCACCAGAAAGGACGATCTGCATGCATGCATCTGCCCCACCCATATGTATACATCAGAGAAAGTGTATGTATTTACTTATGTATTTAGTGGCATATATAAGAATAAGACCTGATCTCTACGTGCATGATGTTAATCGTGTAGATGATGTGGTCTCGCAACCTGAAATTAGGACGCACAAATTTCGGTTGGAACAGCCGCTCCAGTCCACTACCCAGCATGATTGCTTCCGTCGCGGAGATTCTGGGGGCCGGCCGGGGCTCCGCATATACATGTGCGACGCCTTGGAGCGGTGACACGTACGTACATCGGTCGAGGTCATGGCGCTCTCGTAGCTGAGACGTCGTTGCACGAGCAGATGCTGGATCGTCGCGGCAAATCTTCAATCAGGGGCGTCGACCCTGATGCCTTGTGGACAGATACGATTCAGACGACGAGCCAAACAGCGCGGTACTAGTTATTTTGTATGGTGCCAGGCCGCTCGGGTCGTCTCCTCCAGGGCGACTCGGGGCGGAAACCCTAACCCTCCCTGCCGCCGCTTTTCCCACCCTCCTCCCCCTCCTCGCCGTCCCCTGAGGCTACCGCCGGCGAAGCCTGGCGCGGCCGGTGATGGGGCGGCGGGGATCCGCGCGAGGTCCCCAGGGGCGGCGGTATGGAGGCACGCCTCCGCACTGGGGGGATGGCCCCGGCTCTTAGCGGAAGATGGCGGCGCCCTCTCATCCCTTTCTCGCCGCGGCCTCGCCGGGCGGGTGGTGTTGGGGGCGGCGGCGCTGCCCCGAAACCTGGCGGTGCGGTCCTCTCCTCCCTTCCTCGCCTTGGCATCGCCGGGCGGGCGGTGTTGGGGGGGGGGGGGGGATCTCATACTGCTCCTCCTCAAGGTCTGGGACCACGGCACCAAGGGCGGCGGCCCTGGATGGCGGTGACGGCATCGACCTGGTGGCAGGTGGCGTGCGTCCAGTGCCGCTAACCGTGGCACCGCGGTGGTGGTTGATGTCTACGGGAGCTTCTATTCTTGTAGACAGTGTTGGGCCTCCAAGAGCAGAGGTTTGTAGAACAGCAGCAAGTTTCCCTTAAGTGGATTACCCAAGGTTTATCGATCTCAGGGAGGAAGAGGTCAAAGATATCCCTCTCATGCAACCCCGCAACCACAAAGCAAGAAGTCTCTTGTGTCCCCAACACACCTAATAGGTGCACTAGTTCGGCGAAGAGATAGTGAAATACGGGTGGTATGAATAAGTAGTAGCAACGGCACCGGAAAAGTGCTTTGCCCGGGACGAGTAAACAAGCAGTAGTAACGCAGCGAGTAGTAACGCGATAAAACGAGTAAACAAGCGAGCAATAGCAGAATTTAGGAACAAGGCCTAGGGATTAGACTTTCACTAGTGGACACTCTCAACATTGATCACATAACGAACGGATAAATGCATACTCTACACTCTTGTTGGATGATGAACACATTGCGTAGGATTACACGAACCCTCAATGCCGGAGTTAACAAGCTCCACAATAATGCTCATATTTTAGTAACCTTTAGTGTAAGATAGATCAAAAGACTAAACCAAGTACTAACATAGCATGCACACTGTCACCTTCATGCATATGTAGGAGGAATAGATCACATCAATATTATCATAGCAATAGTTAACTTCGCAATCTACAAGAGATCATGATCATAGCATAAACCAAGTACTAACACGGATGCACACACTTGTCACCATTACACCGTGCGGGAGGAATAAAACTACTTTAATAACATTGCTAGAGTAGCACATAGATAAATTGTGATACAAACACATTGCAATCATAAAGAGATATAAATAAGCACCTCACTATGCCATTCAACGAGTGAATAAGTATTCTGTGAAATATAGCCTAAGAGACCCACACGGTGCACACACTGTCACCTTTACACTCGTGGGACAAGGAGTCTCCGGAGATCACATAAGTAAAACTCACTTGACTAGCATGGTGACATCTAGATTACAAGCATCATCATATGAATCTCAATCATGTAAGGCAGCTCATGAGATTATTGTATTGAAGTACATAGGAGAGAGATGAACCACATAGCTACCGGTACAGCCCCGAGCCTCGATGGAGAACTACTCCCTCCTCATGGGAGCAGCAGCGGTGATGAAGATGGCGGTGGAGATGGCAGCGGTGTCGATGGAGAAGCCTTCCGGGGCACTTCCCCGCTCCGGCGAGATGCCGGAACGAGACTCCTGTCCCCAGATCTTGGCTTCGCGATGGCGGCGGCTCTGGAAGGTTTTCCGTATCGTGGTTTTTTTCGCATCAGGGGTTTCGCGACGGAGGCTTTAAGTAGGCGGAAGGGCAGAGTCGGGGGCCGGACGAGGGGGCCACACCATAGGGCGGCGCGGCCCCCCCTAGGCCGCGCCGCCTTGTGGTGTCGCCACCTCGTGGCCCCACTTCGTATGTTCTCCGGTCTTCTGGAAGCTCCGTGGAAAAATAGGCCCCTGGGTTTTCGTTTCGTCCAATTCCGAGAATATTTCGTTACTAGGATTTCTGAAACCAAAAACAGCGAGAAAACGAGAACCGGCACTTCGGCATCTTGTTAATAGGTTAGTTCCGGAAAATGCACGAATATGACATAAAGTGTGCATAAAACATGTAGGTATCATCAATAATATGGCATAGAACATAAGAAATTATCGATACGTCGGAGACGTATCAAGCATCCCCAAGCTTAGTTCCGCTCGTCCCGAGCGAGTAAAACGATAACAAAGATAATTTCGAAGTGATATGCCATCATAACCTTGATCATACTATTTGTAAACATATGTAGTGAATGCAGCGATCAAAACAATGGTAATGACATGAGTAAACAAGTGAATCATAAAGCAAAGACTTTTCATGAATAGTACTTCAAGACAAGCATTAATAAGTCTTGCATAAGAGTTAACTCATAAAGCAATAAATCAAAGTAAAGGTATTGAAGCAACACAAAGGAAGATTAAGTTTCAGCGAGTTGCTTTCAACTTGTAACATGTATATCTCATTGATAATTGTCAACATAGAGTAATATAACAAGTACAATATGCAAGTATGTAGGAATCAATGCACGAGTTCACACAAGTGTTTGCTTCTTGAGGTGGAGAGAGATAGGTGAACTGACTCAACATAAAAGTAAAGAGAATGGTCCTTCAAAGAGGAAAGCATCGATTGCTATATTTGTGCTAGAGCTTTTATTTTGAAAACATGAAACAATTTTGTCAACGGTAGTAATAAAGCATATGAGTTATGTACATTATATCTTACAAGTTACAAGTCTCATGCATAGTATACTAATAGTGCCCGCACCTTGTCCTAATTAACTTGGACTACCGGATCTTTGCAATGCACATGTTTTGACCAAGTGTCACAATGGGGTACCTCCATGTCGCCCGTACAAAGGTCTAAGGAGAAAGCTCGCATTTTGGATTTCTCGCTTTTGATTATTCTCAACTTAGACATCCATACCGGGACAACATGGACAACAGATAATGGACTCCTCTTTAATGCATAAGCATGTGGCAACAATTATTATTCTCATATGAGATTGAGGATATGTGTCCAAGACCGAAACTTCCACCATGAATCATGGCTTTAGTTAGCGGCCCAAAGTTCTTCTCTAACAATATGCATGCTCCAACCATAAAGGTGGTAGATCTCTCTTACTTCGGACAAGACGGACATGCATAGCAACTCACATGATATTCAACAAAGAATAGTTGATGGCGTCCCCGAAGCATGGTTATCGCACAACAAGCAACTTAATAAGAGATAAAGTGCATAAGTACATATTCAATACCACAATAGTTTTTAAGCTATTTGTCCCATGAGCTATATATTGCAAAGGTGAATGATGGAATTTTAAAGGTAGCACTCAAGCAATTTACTTTGGAATGGCGGACAAATACCATGTAGTAGGTAGGTATGGTGGACACAAATGGCATAGTAGTTGGCTCAAGTATTTGGGATGCATGAGAAGTATTCCCTCTCGATACAGGGTTTAGGCTAGCAAGGTTATTTGAAACAAACACAAGGATGAACGGTACAGCAAAACTCACATAAAAGACATATGGTAAACATTATAAGACTCCATACCGTCTTCCTTGTTGTTCAAAACTCAATACTAGATGTTATCTAGACTCTAGAGAAACCAAATATGCAAACCAAATTAGCAAGCTCTAAGTATTTCTTCATTAATGGGTGCAAAGTATATGATGCAAGAGCTTAAACATGAGCACAACAATTGCCAAGTATCAAATTATCCAAGACATTTTAGAGTTACTACATGTAGCATTTTCCAATTCCAACCATATAACAATTTAACGAAGAAGAAACTTCGCCATGAATACTATGAGTAGAGCCTAAGGACATATTTGTCCATATGCTACAGCGGAGCGTGTCTCTCTCCCATAAAGTGAATGCTAGGATCCATTTTATTCAAACAAAACAAAAACAAAAACAAACCGACGCTCCAAGCAAAGTACATAAGATGTGACGGAATAAAAATGTAGTTTCAGGGGAGGAACCTGATAATGTTGTCGATGAAGAAGGGGATGCCCAAGGCATCCCCAAGCTTAGACGCTTGAGTATTCTTAGAATATGCAGGGGTGAACCACCGGGGCATCCCCAAGCTTAGAGCTTTCACTCTCCTTAATCATATTGCATCATACTCCTCTCTTGATCCTTGAAAACTTCCTCCACACCAAACTCGAAACAACTCATTAGAGGGTTAGTGCATAATAAAAATTCACATGTTCAGAGGTGACACAATCATTCTTAACACTTCTGGACATTGCATAAAGCTACTGGACATTAATGGATCAAAGAAATTCATCCAACATAGCAAAAGAGGCAATGCAAAATAAAAGGCTGAATCTGTCAAAACAGAACAGTCCGTAAAGATGGATTTTATTAGGCCACCAGATTTGCTCAAACGAAAATGCTCAAATTTAATGAAAGTTGCTTACATATCTGAGGATCATGCACGTAAATTGGCTTAATTTTCTGAGCTACCTACAGGGAGGTAGACCCAGATTCGTGACAACAAAGAAATCTGGAACTGCGCAGTAATCCAAATCTAGTACTTACTTTACTATCAAAGACTTTACTTGGCACAACAAAACTCAAAACTAAGATAAGGAGAGGTTGCTACAGTAGTAAACAACTTCCAAGACACAAATATAAAACAAAGTACTGTAGCAAAATAACACATGGGTTATCTCCCAAGAAGTTCTTTTTTTATAGCCATTAAGATGGGCTCAGCAGTTTTAATGATGCTCACATGAAAAATAGAGTATGAAGCAAAAAAGAGCATCAAGAGGCAAATTCAAAACAAATTTAAGTCTAACATGCTTCCTATGCATAGGAATCTTGTAAATAAACAAGTTCATGAAGAGCAAAGTAACAAGCATAGGAAGATAAAAGAAGTGTAGCTTCAAAAATTTCAGCACATAGAGAGGCATTTTAGTAACATGAAAATTTCTACAACCATATTTTCCTCTCTCATAATAACTTTCAGTAGCATCATGAGCAAACTCAACAATATAACTATCACATAAAGCATTCTTATCATGAGTCTCATGCATAAAATTATTACTCTCCACATAAGCATAATCAATTTTATTAGTTGTAGTGGGAGCAAATTCAACAAAGTAGCTATCATTATTATTCTCATCAAGTGTAAGAGGCATAGTATAATCACAATAAAATTTACTCTCCATAGTAGGTTGTACCAAAAGACCACTATTATAATCATCATAAATAGGAGGCAAAGTATCATTAAAGAAAATTTTCTCCTCAATGCTTGGGGGACTAAAAAGATCATGAAAACCAGCTTCCCCAAGCTTAGAACTTTCTACATTATTATCAACAATGGTGTTCAAAGCGTTCATACTAATATTACTAACGAGCATGCAAATAAGATTCCATAGGTTTTTTAATTTTCGCATCAAACAATCCATGTTTTAAATCAGGAAATAGAATAAGAAGCTCATTGTTGTCCATTATGCCTAACTAGTGTAAACAAGAAACAAAAAGATGCAATTGCAGGATCTAAAGGAAATAGCTTCGAGCACACAAATGACGGCGCCAGAAAAGTACTGTTACCTGGAACCGGAGTATGAGTGCCTTTTACCTTTCCTCCCCGGCAACGGCGCCAGAAAAGTGCTTGATGTCTACGGGAGCTTCTATTCTTGTAGACAGTGTTGGGCCTCCAAGAGCGAGAGGTTTGTAGAACAGCGAGCAAGTTTCCCTTAAGTGGATTACCCAAGGTTTATCGATCTCGGGGAGGAAGAGGTCAAAGATATCCCTCTCATGCAACCCTGCAACCACAAAGCAAGAAGTCTCTTGTGTCCCCAACACACCTAATAGGTGCACTAGTTCGGCGAAGAGATAGTGAAATACAGGTGGTATGAATAAGTAGTAGCAACGGCACCAGAAAAGTGCTTTGCCCAGGACAGTAAACAAGCAGTAGTAACGCAGCAGTAGTAACGCAGCAGTAGTAACGCAGTAAAACAGTAAACAAGCAGCAATAGCAGAATTTAGGAACAAAGCCTAGGGATTAGACTTTCACTAGTGGACACTCTCAACATTGATCACATAACAGAACAGATAAATGCATACTCTACACTCTTGTTGGATGATGAACACATTGCGTAGGATTACGCAAACCCTCAATGCCGGAGTTAACAAGCTCCACAATAATGCTCATACTTTAGTAAACTTTAGTGTAAGATAGATCAAAAGACTAAACCAAGTACTAACATAGCATGCACACTGTCACCTTCATGCATATGTAGGAGGAATAGATCACATCAATATTATCATAGCAATAGTTAACTTCGCAATCTACAAGAGATCATGATCATAGCATAAACCAAGTACTAACACGGATGCACACACTGTCACCATTACACCGTGCATGAGGAATAAAACTACTTTAATAACATTGCTAGAGTAGCACATAGATAAATTGTGATACAAACACATTGCAATCATAAAGAGATATAAATAAGCACCTCACTATGCCATTCAACATTGAATAAGTATTGTGTGAAATATAGCCTAAGAGACCCACACGGTGCACACACTGTCACCTTTACACTAGTGGGACAAGGAGTCTCCGGAGATCACATAAGTAAAACTCACTTGACTAGCATGGTGACATCTAGATTACAAGCATCATCATATGAATCTCAATCATGTAAGGCAGCTCATGAGATTATTGAATTGAAGTACATAGGAGAGAGATGAACCACATAGCTACCGGTACAGCCCCGAGCCTCGATGTAGAACTACTCCCTCCTCATGGGAGCAGCAGCGGTGATGAAGATGGCGGTGGAGATGGCAGCGGTGTCGATGGAGAAGCCTTCCGGGGGCACTTCCCCGCTCCGGCAGGATGCCGGAACAGAGACTCCTGTCCCCCAGATCTTGGCTTCGCGATGGCGGCGGCTCTGGAAGGTTTTCCGTATCGTGGTTTTTTTTCGCATCAGGGGTTTCGCGACGGAGGCTTTAAGTAGGCGGAAGGGCAGAGTCGGGGGCCAGACGAGGGGGCCACACCATAGGGCGGCGCGGCCCCCCCCTAGGCCGCGCCGCCTTGTGGTGTCGCCACCTCGTGGCCCCACTTCGTATGTTCTCCGGTCTTCTGGAAGCTCCGTGGAAAAATAGGCCCACGGGTTTTCGTTTCGTCCAATTCCGAGAATATTTCGTTACTAGGATTTACTGAAACCAAAAACAGCGAGAAAACAGGAAGCTGGCACTTCGGCATCTTGTTAATAGGTTAGTTCCAGAAAATGCACGAATATGACATAAAGTGTGCATAAAACATGTAGGTATCATCAATAATATGGCATAGAACATAAGAAATTATCGATACGTCGGAGACGTATCAGTGGTCTTCTCTCTCGCCGGAGGAGATCGGCTAGTTGTGTGGCTAGTTGTGGTGGATCTCGCGATCCGTCGCCTAGCTCCCGATGGCGAGGCGCAGCTGCCGATGAAAGCCGGCCCGGACTTCGGTCATGGCGGATGATGGCGGCGATGTTCGTTGTTACTTTGTTTAAGGCATTGTCTCTGCAGTCTGTGCTCTTCACCTGGGCTGCTCCAGGGGAAACCCTAGACCCGGGTCTCCCGGATCGAACGATGGCGGCCCGCAACATCGTTCTCCCTGTTGGGGGCATCATTCTTGGAGCAGACAACGAATGGCGGTGGTGCTGAGGTGCAGCGGTATGCTTTTGCTGTGTCAGCGTCATCGAGCCACCGCGGCATGGTGCAGTGGTGTCTTGGAGACGGATGCAGTGTGATGGACGAGGGCAGGATGGTGGAGTCGTCTACCGTCGTGGCGGCATCGATGGCAGGCCTGACATGGTCAATGCGATGATCTCTCTTGAAGATGGAGTCGAGGAAGACGGCGGTAGCAACTTCTATGGCGTGTGCGTTGGCATACGCTCAGAGTCTGCTTGACTGGATGTGCTTCTCATCTGCTATTGGGCGGCATGGGAAGGCATTTGATTTTTTGGATGATGTGAGTTGGTGAATTGTCACCCCCTTCATCGCTCCGTAGGTTTAGCGAGGTGGCTTTGAGTTTGATCTTTTGTATTGCTCTTGTAAGGTGTTTTGAATAATCTAATAAAAAAACCGTGTGCATCCATTGGATGCAGAAGCTGGGGCGATTTTTCCCCATTTCAAAAAAAAACTAGTTATTTTGTATGCGTCTACGACTACGATGCAGAGATCAAGAATACTGCAATGCTCAATTTTGAAGGGAGAGAAGGTAAAGACATTCAAGAAGTATTAGGAAATTAAATGATCTTTGATTTGGGGATTATATAAAATTAATATGAAAAATGCAAGAAATATCTAGAGGAAAGTATTTGAGGAGAATTCTAGTGTTAACGCATCTGGCAATGTGGAGATATGGCCCTACATGTGTGAAGAATCTAATGGCATTCTACATGCTCCATATGTACATTTACCTGCCATGTAAATAACTAAATAGTGCTACCAAGCTCGAACAGTTTCAAAGATGGGCACCAATATGAGTTGTATGTTCTATCTTATGCCAAATTTTTAGTGACGAATAATTTACCTGATTATTGCTCTAGGTAGTATACACACTGGTTTTCCGGTAATCCATGTTTTTCTAACATTTATTTCTTCACTTATGCTTCAATGTAAGAAAATTGTAGTCGCTGCAGGACAAAGCGCCATGTGTTAAGTAAAATAACATGAGAGAAAAAGGAGTTGTGTAGTAGATGAAGTACATTGTGCTGGTATTTGTGTAGCCGTGGATATTAGGTCTCACTTAGTATGTATTCTCCAAAATTACTTTCCAGCAACATGGAGAACACATCCATATGAACAAAGTTTAGTGGCTACTGGAATAACTAGCCTTTGTTTCTCAATATGTTTTTTCTTTAGTATTAACCAAATCATAGTTGAAATATTTTTTAATAAGACACAAATACCAATTTTGAATGAAAACTCTAGTTTATAAAATAAAGTGTGTATTCATGATAACATCGATGTAATTTGTGATACTAGAGAATTTTTTGAAATCTAATTTAACGCACACGTGAGGAAATTCTTAAATTGTAAATAAATAAGAAGCTAGAAGAAAAAAGATATCGCAAACCTGGTACGATTGTCTGGATGAGCTGGCAGTTTGGGCACAAACTCAGCCATCAACCGGCGACGTCCAGTAAGGTGAGCACCTCGATTGGACACACACTTGAGTATCAACGGGGGGACGTCTAGTAAAGCATGCCACCACAATGTTCGACTTCAACCTGGATAACAGAAGAAAAGTCCCAAAATATGCAATGTAGAAGAGAAGGAATGGGTTCAATAATTTGGATTAATAAATTTAAATAAAGTGTTTAAGATCTAATAACATCTACTTGAAGTTGAGCTGAAAAATAACGATATTTGAAATGTTGAAGAAGAAGATGCATGTTTTTTTCCTAGCTCGGTGTGTACATGCCCATAAAAAAATAAAATGGAGACTTAAACCAATTGGAGATGATAGCAATATATATATGTACTTCCATTAATCATCTAGGAGTTCTCTAAATTAACTCAATTCTACATATATATTCTTGATACAAAAAGTAACAGATTTAAATACATTAAAAATTAAAAATGTAGATTGACTAATTTCTACATGTACACTAATAATACCAGGAACAATATACAAATGCTTCATATGAATTGGTGAAGCCATAAAACTAATGCCATTTAGCACACTTTCACATGCATAATTTACCTAAGATACAACAAGCCAACACATTTCATTCCGAATCGAGGAGTAGCTAAAGCCACTACATTGAAAATGTACTCCCTCGGGACACATTTACTTTTGGGTAATTATTTTGAACCGAAGGGTACTAAATTTCCTGATATATATAATATATACATACACCTATAGGCTGGGAAATTCTTGTGTACTGGCATGGTTTTGACAATCTTCATGAGAATCGTTTACACCCTTGTAAAAAGAATTCCTCAAGAAAGGCATGCCATGCGCAATATAGAAGTGCAAAGGCTAACGATAATCCTCAAAACAAATACAATTAAGTTGGACACATCAGCAGCATGACCACATGTCCACATGACAAATCACGGCCGATTGAATGTACACCTTTATCCCCGGCTTGGACTGCTACCAATAACGATTCAAGAATCAACATCTACTTTTAATCAATTGCTACAATCTTCTACCTGCAGTCAAGCAGTACATAGCTAAAGCTAGAGCTAACCGCGCGCCCGCCTGTCTTCATCAGTTGCGCTCTCGCGCGGATTCATGTTTGGGGGGCGCCGCCATCGCGCCGGGCACTCCAGCACGCCGATGACTTCGATGTTCGGTGCTGCTTGCTCTGCGCATGGCAGGTCTGCTCGGCCGCAGTGGGAGCGGCTAGGTGCTTCCACCTGTTCCGCGTCAGGGAGAACTGTTGCCGCCGCCGGCACCGGAATCAAACCACGACAGCTACCTTGCACGCAGCTTCGGTGTTCCGTCGATCACCAGGTCACCACACAAGCTTCTCCACGGCCATCCCCTGCAGCAGCGGCCGCGCGGCGACGTCCCGGGAGGTGGCGACGGGCGGCACGCGGCAGCAGAGCGAGCGTCCGGCGCGGACCAGGAGGCGCTCCTCGTCGGAGGACACGCGGCGGAGCACGTCGAGGAAGCGGTCCTCGTCGCAGCAGGGGAGCGCGACGGGCCCCGGCGACGACGGGAAGCCGTACTCCTCCGCCGCCTGCCTGAGCAGCTCCCGGAACACCGGGTGGTTCAGGGGCGCCGCGCGCACCACGAACCGCCGCGACGCGTCGCCCACGCACACCGCCACGTGCCCCGCCGGAACCGGAACGGAGACGGCGCGCGCCGTCGCGCGGGTCCGCCACCGCCGCAGCCTCTGCTGGAGGCGCACGATGCTCTGGATCTTGCCGCATTTGGCCATTGACGGCTTGACGCCCGCCGGCTGGAAGTTGCTCTGCTATTCCTAGCTAGGCGAATGGCGCGAAGGAGAGTTGGTGAAGGAATAGAGCTTGCTTTCCATGGGAGAGCAAGGGGTGGCTTTATAGGAGGCGTCGAGACCCTGGGTTGGTCGACGTGACATTTTTATTTCTCTTTCTTCTTCTTCCTATATTTGGTTTATGCCATGTGCGAAAATTGGCATCTAAATCAAGATCATGTGCTAAGAAATGATGCATTTCCGCCTCATGGATAGCATTTTTCTTGTCCTCTCAGTTGTCCGGTGTATTTCTTTTATTTCCAGCATCCACCACGAGGCAATTAACATATGTTGATCTCATTATTTGAACATTAGCAAAAATTACAATTTTAAAGTTTTGAAGAGCAGAAGAACATATGTGTATGTGTATCAATTGTAGCCTAAGTCCAAAAAAATCGCCCAAATTTAACACCTGCAATATGACTTATTAATATGTTTCTAAAGCTGAGTTGTTTGATTCTTATCAGGACAAGCATTATGATATCACTTATGTAGCTCCCATCTGTGAAAACACTTTAAAAATATAAAAGAAATGAGAATGCATAAACAATCAGATGAATGAATAAATAAATTCAGTGAGACACCATGACAATATAATTTACAAAGGCATCAGTTTTAATTTTAAGAAGTTTTGAGGTTTTAGGAACATTCACGAAAATATGAAATTTTGGATTTCTGTTCTCGAATGTCCCGATTATTCCTAATACTTATTATTTGTTTGCCTCCTAAGTTTCACGAATTTTTATTTTGTACCATTCACATGTTTTTATGGAATATTTTTTAGCTAGTGATTTTATCTAACTATTCATTTCATGAATTTCTACTTGGGGTTGTTGATTTGCCACCACATAAGAGAAACCACTCTCACACCCTCCATAAAATAAATTAGTGTACTATGAGTGGTATTCAAATTAAGGGACCAATCCCGTTTAAACAGTTGGTGTCATATTGTGTGGTCGTGAAATTGATGAATGCTCTACCTCTGCCATTGCCCCACAACCCTGGACTGTGAACTTTTTTAACTGGCATGGGAAATCTATACTTCTTATAAAACAAAACCCCACTAAGTGTAATTAATATTTGTTTATCTCAACATATAAGCTATCCACATCACCTACTTCCTTAACCAATCATTTGTCCACCCACTAGTGGAAAATGGTGCTTTTGCACCGTTGGTAAGGGTCATATGCACCGGATGCCCAACCGGTGCAAAGCATCCGGTGCAAAAGGAAAGGGGGCACCACGTGGCGGCTGTCGGTCGCCCGAGCAATACGAACCGGTGCTAAAGGGTCTGCCGTGGTAGAACCCCGCTACCGTAATTTTTTTTCGAATTATTTTTCACTCCCTCTTTTTTCCCTTTTTTCAGAATTTCTAATATTTTAGTTATTTCACAAGTTTAGTCTCTAACTACCCTTATATCTAGTCTAATTACTTACTCGTGCTCAGACTTCCCGCTCGGTCACCCATCCTCCCACTACTCTAGCACTAGCACGCTTAATTTTCAAGTTCCTTTCCATCCCGCATCCAAGTGCTTCGTGCGCATGTATGTGATACTAATATCATATCAATCCTATTAACATATCGGTCAATGTCATATTTCTTTATTGTTCAAATTTCAAATAATTCTTTTAATAAACAAAAGTAATGATATAATAATAATCTTAAATAAATAAATAAACATTAACTTTATAATTTGTATTACTTTTAATTATTTTCAATTTTTTTTAAATTTTTGTGCCAAACCTAAAACCTGAAAATTTGAAAAACTTATAATTTGCAGAGTGTAATCTTTATGCAGGGTGCAATTATTACTTTTAATTTTTAAAAAATAAAAAATATATATAATTCTAAATTTCTAGGAAAAACTAAAATCTTTCTGCTTTCATATTTTAATTTGGAATTTTGAGAATCTAAAAATTGGCTAACCGGGTAAACCCGGGTGAATTCGGATGTAACTTTTTCCCAAGATGATTTTGATATATTATACGTTTTTTTCCGACGTCGTATGCAAAAGTTAATGCGATTTTACCATTTTTCAAACTTTTTTGTAAAAAAATTGAAATTGAAATTTGTTAATTTTCCCTAATAGTAGGTTGCGTAACATACAGGAATCTCAAAAGATTTTATTTTTTGAATTTTCTGTCATTTTCTTTTCTATTTTACAGTGTTAAAAAAGGCGATCCACTGGGGGGTGTGGAGGTGCGTGGGGAGCAGAAAAACCTTTTGCACCGGTTCGTGTTACGAACCGGTGCTAAAGGGTTCGCGGCTGACGCCAACCCTTTACCACCGGTTCGTGTTACGAACCGGTGCTAAAGGTACTGCACCTACCGGCCACCTGGACGTCCAGACCGCACGAACCGGTGCTAATAACCCCTTTAGCACCGGTTCGTGCCAAATCTGGTGCAAAAGCTCTTTGGAGCAAAAAACCAAAGCCCTTGTTTCTACTAGTCCCACTAATAGTAGTCCTTATTTATTATCTATATCTACATGCAGGATATTTAGATTATCTATTTTTAACCATTAAACTGGCAATATCATTCTTTTTATTTGCCGCTCGCTTGATAATATCGCACCCTCGTGCTATATCATTACATAGTTAAGTCATGTGCAACTTGAACACCAAATAGTTTTGGCAACCAAATAAACTCTTTACGAATTAACTAATTATGAGCTCTTATATACATAACCATACATGATATTTTTGAAAATGTAATGCCGCAATGTGCATGCATTTTTCATGCAAGACACCCATATCATTTGGTTCTACAGTCGGTTGATTTCACCTTATATAAATCAATCACGTACACTTCTAAAATATAACAATCTTGAAATTTCCAAATATGTATCCATTTCATGGCTATTAAATTTAGTGTCTTAGCTACTATGGCCAACTAAATATTACATATTCTATAAACCAAATTTTATGTGTTTTATTAGATTTTCTTAAAAAGATATCCGCTGCAACGCGCGGGGTATCGTTCTAGTTCTTTGAAAGACAAAATCAAACATAATAAACTGGACCTCGGCCCATGTTTAAAAGTCGCTTAATGTCTCGAAGACACCTCGGCCCAGCTTAAGTTGTGTAACGTGTCTCGACACGCACCTCAGCCCAGTTTAGGTCGGGTCACTGCCAGGTTCAGACATTTAGAAGTCAAGCTTACTGTCGCCAATCGAAGAAGCAAAGAGAACACTACAAAACGGCAGCATCACGCATTCAACGTCAAAGTACATTAGAGCAAGTATAATAGATCCTAATCAGCAGGCTATAAGCAATATTATATTAAGAAAATCTGAGGTGGATGAGAGAGAAGAGAGGAGAGAGAGGAGAGCGGGCGCTCTGCTTACCGCCCGGCTACAGCACAGTTAACCAGAAGTTGCAGCCTACTAATCGCCTGGTGTGAGCGCTTGAGCCGGCTCTTGCATGGCCTGCACTCTTGCATGTAGCGCATGCACATGCAATACATTAACTATTAAATATTCAACAGAGCCTGCTTAAGAGCCAGATTATTATACTATGCTTACTCTACAAAGGCTCTAAAATGACTTGGGCTGAGTTTATCGCCGGCAGCGAGCTATATTATTGCCATTGCTCTTAACGGGAGCTAAAAGCTAGCCCAGGACACAGTGCCCAGAAATGGACGGTGGAATGGAACTTCTCAATCAGGTGACGAGGCGCTCAGTGCTAGATAGGTGGTGCATGTGACCGGCTGCTGTCTACAGCAATTGGGCGGGTCGATCATCCGGCCCGTATACACAGGGCTGTTCATTTCAAATATAAAATGTACCTTTTGTTCTGTTTAGATCGGTCGAATTCACCATAGTGCCCCAATGTCAACTGGTTTTATTTGCTTGATGATGTGCACGGTGAAGAAGGGACTCCTGTTGTTCGGGTTGATCCGTATGTGGTGGACGACAACACTTCCATTATGCTTCCTCAGATTCAACAGCAGGGACACCCGAGTTTGAGCTCGGTGAGGGATCTTCAGTATCTTCAGCTCAACACTCCCCTACCTCAGGTGCATATGCCAGATAGATCGCCGGGAGAGCCACCTGTTAGACATCAACTGGTATGGAGCGCAAAGGCCCTTGGAGACTGGCAGCACTTTCGGATCTGAGTTGTCGACGGATGGTCGATCACTGTTTGGCTCCTCTTGTAGTCTTCAGCATCTTCACTACCGTTATCCTCAATTTGTATTTGGGTTGTGCAGCCTAGCTTACCTGTATCTTGCTCTACTAGGCAGAGCCACCATGCACTGTGATCTTTTTAATCGTTTTATTAATATATGTTCATGTTCAAAAAAAGATCGGTCGAAAAGGTTATGTTCTTCCTTCTTTCCGTTTGGGTTCAGGCAAACCAAACATCTAGATGTATCTTTTATTAATATTTTATCATAAGAACTTAATTTACATAAGGAAAATAAAATAACGACAATATAAAAAAAGGAACTCCGGTGGAGTCCACAGATATGGCTAGGGCACTAGTGGCGCCAAAGATGCAACCCCTAAAGCTGGAGGCGTTGGCATAGGCGCTGGAGCAATCAGTGCATGCGTGGCACCACGGTCCATGATGACGTCGATCTGTGCAGGCTAGCGCCGTGGAGTCACCAGCGCTGTGGCAGGTCCTCCCACTACAAATGCAGACTCCCGAAGCTGGACGACCATGCCGGGCAAGGCCTCCAGCTTTGACGCAGCGATGCCAGGGCTTCGTCGTCGTCTAGCTCGTCTAACTAGTAGGGGAGCTCCACCTCGTTCCTCGCGGTGGCCAGCTGATCACGCTCCCACGCGAGGAGGCCAAGGTAGTCAAGGGTCTTATCCCACAGTCCTTCTTTCAGGATGATGTGGCCGCCCACCAGCGGCTCCTCATCTCGTGCCTCCTCCTTGACCATGTGCCTCGACGTGGTACCACTCATTGTCGCCCAGGAAGACACGGCGCGACGTCATGGATCCCATTCCAACGAGGGGAACATATCCCACGCCGACGAGTTAACAGACGTAGGTGGGGTCTTCAAGCAGACCAGGAGGCGGTTGGCATCAACGTTGTCGAATCTCCTCGCGCCGCTCATGCCCTTCCCATGGCACCGGCGATACCGGTACACTCTGGCCATTGATGTTCCCACCCAAGGGAGGTGGACCTCGTTCCAACCTATCGGCTTCGTATCGAATAGAAACCACGCCACGTTCACGAGGACGTACTGGGACTTGCGGGGATGTGGACAACGGCTACCGGAGTGCGAGGACCCAACATGGTGGTTGTGCTTGGTCTTTTTACATGACCTGGACTTTCCCATGATGGTGAAATCGTTGTGGCTCTCGGTGGTCTACGGGCAAGACTGGACGAAAGTAGCAACGGTGTTGTGGAGTCTTGATAGGCGTGGCATCGTGCCATAAAAAGGATGGGCACGTGACCTCCATCAATGCTGGCGCTCGAGTCCATGCAAGCATGAGCAGAATGCGAAGTGGTTAGCATTGAAGGTGAGCATAGAAGGCCAAGCGGACGGCCTTGGTGGTGTCGTAGAATATCACAGCTCCGCCCCAAATCAGGCGCGCGAAAGGCTAAGCGGACGTTCGGACTTTACCAGGTGGGCCCGAGGCGGGCGCGCGAGCAGTCTGCGAAGTGTCCGTTTCGACGTATTCCCAACCCAAATTTGGGTCTGGAATGGGTCGGTCCCCATGACTCCGTTTGTTTGAGTTAGGCCGCTAAGTTGGGTGTCCTCATGTCTATGTGAACCAAAACAGAATACCTAGATTTTTTTTTGATCACGCCGCTAGAGATGCCTCGATAATGCGGGTAATCTAAAAAATAGAGTATTTCAGGCCACTAATCTAGCAATCCTTGTACTATTTGGATCTCCTAGAGTTCACTGAGTAACCACCACACACCATGCCATATCTTAGAGAATATCTAGCCGATCCCTTAAAAACGTTAGAGGAGTCCTCACCCTCGCAACTGTGGTGACCCTCGCAACTGTGGTGACCCTCGCCGTCGCTGGAATCTCGCCGACGGCAAGGAGCATCATCAAAATTTGTCTCCCGCTGATCTCGATGCAGGGCAGCCAGTATGTACGTGTAGACGCCGTGGAGGTCATGCTCGCCGTCGCCGTGCATAGTGAGGATGGCAAGGAAGAAAACGGCGAGCACGCCACGGATACTGTGGGCCATGACAATGAACTTGGCGAGCGGTTTTGCCGCGACGAACTTCTTGGGGGAGTCACGAAATGCGAGCATTGCAATCTGCGGGCTGGGCCGGAAATCACGCAACGGGCTCTCCCCATCACCCAGAACCAACCTATTTCGTAGTCAATCTCTGTCTTCAACCATGACACTGAGCTTTATTTCTGGTTGTCAAGTCCACGTCTTGCATATATTGCCAGAGGCCACTCGCTCGGTCAGGGGCCTAGGAAGAGGAGCGTGCATGTGCACACGTTTCCGTCAACACATGATTAGCCAACTAGCACTATTCTCAAATAATGATTAGCCATTAGATCAAATTGTGAAATCAACATGGGACGCACATAGATTGTTGATGTTGCCATGCAGCAATCGGACACAAAACGTCAACGCTGCGGTTGCTTTTGCGTCCTACAGACCCTCTATCTCCTCACGGCCCCAGTACACGGTGGATAGAGATCAGGTGACATGCACCTTTTGCATGTCACCTGGTGACATGCGGCCTAAATCCACATTTAAATATTGCGAAAAAATCTAAAAAAAATCATGCATGTTCACAACACATATTAAGATAACCCCTAAAAATTTCAGATCAAAATTCGAAACACACATCGAGAAACAAAAAAGAGAAATCTGCCATGAATAGTTCCCGAATTCAAATCTGAGTTTATCTGTAGACTATTCACATCTGAATTTCTTTTTTTTGTTTCTTGATGTATGTTTCGAATTTTGATATGAAATTTTTAGGGGTCGCGTTAATATTTGTTGTGAACATGCATGATTTTTTTCAAATTTTTTCACAATATTTAAATGTGGATTTAGGCCGCATGTCACCAGGTGACATGCAAAAGGTGCATGTCACCTGATCTCCCTCCGTACACGGTACTACGATAGCCTAGGCAGGAAAAGTAACGCCAAATACTGTACTTCCTCCGATCCGAAAAAAATGTCGTACGAGATATTTTGCAAAAAGCTCCTTAGCATTTCTTTACCCTCAACCCGCACTCCACACTATGCTGTGGCCCACAGTCCCATCAACCAGGCTGGACTGCTGTTCCTTGGGCGTACGTACGCGCAGACGCCCGAGTGTTTTTCTTTTCTTGAATTTACAAGGATTTAAATGTAAAACGTATTTCTATCAGGCTACCGACATTTTTTTGGGATCGGAGTGAGTACATAATAGCGACAACAAAATCATTGGTTCCTCTGCTCATGTTCGATACAATTACAAATCAGACCCATATCACTTGAACTTCTCATGTAGCTGATGTTTTGTTGTGCTTTAGCTTACACCTATATGATACCAGGATATGCACCACCTTTTTTTTTCTTTTCTTTCGAGAGCGGCGATACGTAGGTAGAGCTACACGTAGGGTAGGGCGTTATTTGAATTTTTATGGTAATTTCATTTTAGACATGTCAAAAAATTCAAATAAATACCATGATATAGACGATATTGTACTTTACACATGTGCAAATTTTAAGAATGGAATATGTTATATTTTGGACTCAGCAAAAATAAAAAATCTTAATTTCATCATCGGTGAATAGTAATGAACAGTACACGATAATCTAGATTTTGTCATTTTGTGAGATTTTATCATTTTAATGAGGGCAAAATATATTGTATTTCAATCTGAAAATTTAGACATTGATAGATTCAAATCTCTACGTCTATGTTATTTTCTTCCAAAATTTTCTTAAACTATCAAAATGAAAAGTTAAAAAGTTTTTTTTTTAAGAAACGAGCTACATGTAGCCAGGGCTACAAAAGATGATTTTGGCCGCACCACATGATGGAGTGCATGCATGCTGCGGCAGCACTTTATTTCAGTCTAGCGAGACGTGAGCATGCATGCCTTTGTATTTTTCAAAAAAGTAGAGCGAGCGAGAGAATAGCCAGTGTTTACGCGTTATTTTTTCATGGGCTTAGATTCTCTAGAGGCCCAATCAACGATTCCTGAATCGGGGCAGCTGTTACCGAACAAATCCCGGAAGAATAGTCCCACCTCGGAAACGGAGATGAATTCCGACCGATTTATATACCGAACGACCTCCAATGTTGGCTCCAGAAAGCTGAACGCGCAAAACAGGGCCCAGAACGAAGGAACCAGGCCTCGAACCGAACTAACCAGCGGAAACGAGTTGGGCCGGGAGGAGGACCCCGGGGGAGCGAGTAAGGATTGCGTGAACATGATCCTGGGAGGGCCGGCCCACTAGTTCATTCGCACACACCAAACAAATACTCCTATGTTTTCCCTCCATTTTACAACATCTGGGATGTTCGATCGTGGGTCAATGACATCCACGAACATAGCTCATGACGGATGCACATCGTTCGGCTTACGTTCACATGCATGTAGATCCGCGTATCACCATTTGACTGCGCATGTTTCTTTTCAAAGTGGAACACATGTTTTGTTTTTTATTCAAATTTATTTGTTTCTCTTATTTTGGAAAATTGATTTCCTTCAATTTTTTTCCTTCCTATTTATTTTTCTCCTTGTTTTTGGTATTTCTTCATGCTTTTTTCTTTCTATTTAATTTCAAATTTAGTTTTTTTGGTGCTTTTTGCTAATTTCTATTAAGTCTCAAAATTGTTCCTATTTTACTAGTGCTATTTTTTATATCAAGTACGATGTTTTTCTTTCATATTTTTTAATTTCTCATTCGTTCTATATTAAGATATGTTTCTTTTTATTTTATGTTTTGCTAGGAATATGTGTTTCTCGAATAGATGAGATTTGCTCTTCGGACAGAATAGTTGTGTTCCTCGAGTAGGCGAGATGCGTTTCTCAGATTCAATATTCTTGTTTTCTGAGTTGAAGATATTTGTTCTCGAATGCAATATTATTGTTCCGACGAGATGTTTTTCTTGGATGCAATATTCTTGTTCCCCGAGTAGACGAGAGTTGCCCTCGTTCGAAATATTCTTGTTCCCTATGTAAGCAATATGTGTTCCTGGACACATTATTTTTTTCCCTGAGTAGATGAGATGTGTTTCATGGACAAAATGTACGTGTTCTCGGAGTAGGAGATCCGTTCTCTAAACGTAATATTCTTGTTCCCTACGTAAATGATATGTGTTACTTCGATGCAATATTCGTGTTTCCCGAGTAGGCGAGTTGTATTTCTCAGACACAATATCATTGTTCCCTGACTAAACGAGATTTTTTTAGATGCATTTTTTGTTTCTTTAGTAGAAGACATGTGTTCCTCGAACGCAATAAAAGATTCTTACCCACAGCTTGATAAATGTATTCCAAAGCCTTCATGCCGCCTTTGGAGCCCTATGACAAATGCAAAGGATTTGGGTAGGAAACGTATATCCCAGCCTCAGAGAGAAGGGGTGATCCACCACCTCCACAACTTAGCACCGGGATCAGGGAGAGAACTGAAGAGGATGAAAAGGGCGAGCATTGACGGTAAATAGCCGACGCCCGATGAGAAAATCAAATCTGCATGTTCTTCCTGTCCAGCCCATGGAAAAATCAAGTAAAGAAATTTGCGGTATGGTGGCGATGGAGATGGGGGCTGGTCGTCGATTAGAACCAATAAGGAGAGGGGACGGTGGAGGGAGGGGTGGGGTGCAGGCCTTCAGAAATGATGGGTTGTGGTCACCGGCAACAAGGAATAGCGGCGGGGAAACGACAGCGACAAACTAGATATTTCTGAAAATAATCTTTCCTTTTTGCGTGATTTTATGGATTCAGCGATGGAAGGCATCATATTAAGAGAGAGAAGAGATGAGAATGGAGTAGAATAGGAAAATAGATCATGCATGGGAGGAACCAGACATGAGAATAAGGGAGAGGGGATCGACATATCGCAAGTCGCCACCGGCGCAGTCTCAGGAATAGGTTTGATTTGCCTTTCTTGAAGTTTGATAATGATGATGACGCGATAAATCTATGTCAAAACCCTACCTACCAACTATTATTTTAAAGAGGAGGGTTGTAGGGGATTTGGATGGAAATGGTTTTGAGGGGATTGGGTGAGGGCAGTGGTTTCACATAATCCTGTCGGGTTGACCCTACTAATCCCCTCGAAACCACCCTTGCAAAACAAGGCCTATCGGTATCGGAGATCTGTTACGATCATATACAATATTTAGTACTGAAGTATATAATATAAAGTACTTAAAGTATTTAAATTGGGTTTGGGCATCTTACTCTATCTCTAGAATTGTCTGCAATCGTTCATCATGTTTACCCCTACGGCTCAACCCATCACGTTCAACGTATTCAATGCACGACAAACAAATGACTATGTGTAATAAATTTTCAAATACAAATGATAAAAAGATTCTACAATCGGTTTGCCTTACCTTTTCAATAACGCTTAAATAGGTCTAATACTGCGTGGATTTTTCTCTTTCTCTTAACTTCTTTTCTTCTTCCTCTTATTATTATTATTATTATTATTATTATTATTATTATTATCCTTACTGTCTTTTCTTTTGAGAGAATCAAGGTAGAAATCTTTGTTCAGTTTTAGCTATATGAGAATCATTATCCGATGGTCCCTGCATGCATGAATAGAAGAACTTATGAACAATGTGAACTTAAGACAACATATACATACACTTATATAGTTAACTTACACTATGTGGTACCTAATTAGAAAGAATTCCGTGCACGCTTGCGTTTTTAGCGCCCTCACGATGTACGACTTGGTCAGTACAAAATTGGACTGGACGACATTGCCGCAGAATACCATTGAGTCAAAGAAACCTACTACCTTCCAGCTTCGGCTCTTTCTAGTAGTAAACAAATACCTATGAAAAAATAGTGAAGTTATCATTTAAATATGTTTTCAACCGATCTATAGAGAAGTTTGATTGAGTTTGAAGTACTTACACTACGTAGCATCTCATCACAGAGGCATCTAATACTATGTGGTTCTGGAGGAAGAAAATGTCCTCCATGTCTATGAGGCTATCACAATTGGCCATCAGTTGTTGAGGTAGGACATGTGAACCATCGCATCAGTTATGATAATCTTCATGCACATATCATGGAAGTCCTCAAGAGATTTAGTCTCATAGCTAGTGGTGCTCATCGGGTAGAAGCAATGGTTGTCCACCCGCAAACTGGCGTGACAAATTTCTATCGTTGGGAGCTAATTCTGCCCAATCCAGCTCGGGGAAGTGTTGTATTTCCGCGGTGTTGAAGTTATCAACAATTTTCTCTACAAAATGATTCTAAGGTACCTTGCCACTTTAGGTGTTTGTTGTGGTGGGTTTATTCCTGCAATTGGCTTTGGGCTTTAATTGTTCCTCCTTCGTCGCACTCAAACTTCGGGCTTGCAAACATCTTTGAGAGGGATCACGGTCGGTGCCTCCAGCTTCTGGCTCACACCCTCTACACAGGTTGGCGGTGCTTCGATATTGCAAAAATATGTCGCAGGGGTACTGGTTGCCTCCGACAATTGTCTTGCATAATGTCCCAGGTTAGCAGATGCCTTCGGGTGCAGGCTCACAACCTCTACACAGGTTGGCGGTGCTTCGCGATTGCACGAATCTGTCGCAGGGGTAGTGGGTGCCTCCGACAATTGGCTTGCATAGTGTCCCGGCCGGGTTGGCAGGTACCTAGGGGTGCAAGCTCACTTCCTGTGTTGAGGCAGCGGTTACCTCAGGCTACTATATCACATTCTTTGTGGGGAATGGCAATGCATCACGCTTGCACAAATATGTTGGGCGGCAGGTGCATCGAGCTGCTAGCTCTATCCCTTGCAGGGGCAGATGTTATATCAAACTTGCACAAGTTTGTGGAAGAGGGTGGATTGCCTGCCACCTATTTTTGGCTAGAATTTGCCCTGTACATGGACTTTGAAGTGGCTGATTAGGGTGTCATCGGCATATTGAAAGTGAGAAAGCCCGCTTGGACTACGTGGGGTCATCACTTGAACCCATGGATTTGCCCAGCTTATGTGCCCCATCCAGCATAGGTGCCGTGGACACCGACTACGATTCTGAAATCTAGAAAATATTAGCGAGTAGGAGTGTCTATTACAAGGGCATCTAATTCCCTTTTCAGTCGATTTCCGTCACCCATTTATTTCTTGAGGAATCATTTCCAGCCCTTAGTAGATCCTCTAGTGTCATTGTCGTCCCTAATCCCGATGTAGTGAAAATACGCTTTTCACAGATCTAGTCAAATCTTTGAAGTGGATAATATTAGATTGACTGGTTCTTTCTTCATTGTCTGGCAAATACGCTCTGATATGCACTAATTCATTTTCCCCTCAAGGTATAAACATTCTATTACCTTCACGATTTCGACCATTTTTTCAATCTGGAAAACTGGCTCCCTTTACTATTACTTTTATAACGAAAATACATTGTTCAACAACATTATATAAAATAAAGATAAACGGAAATGGGAAAGAGAAGTGCCCTCACACCAATAGGAAACACGCGGATAGATGCTCGACATTGAATATCTACTACGGGACAAAAAAACCTATTTGTACTAAGACGAAAAGAACAAGTACTCATGTGACTATAAGTGTTGTGGCTTTAGTTGGGAGGAAGTACAAGTTCAGGAGTTCACTCACAAGTTACAACAACAACGAAATGGACCAAGAGAAGCGAGACAACAAACTGATATAGTGATATGGAACTGCAACAACCCATGGAACATCCCATCTGAATAAGCAGAGTCTTAGGCGTTAATTTCGGGATTGTTGGGCGAGCCCTGGCGCGCTAATATTTCACGCTGCGCACGAGCGACGACCACCGCCGCACTCTCGTTGACAGTTTTGGTACGTTGGTGCTCAATGTAGTCTCTGTACTTGACACCCCTGAACTCCACTCCCTGCAGTGCCAGCTCTGGTATCGGCTGGACGACGGTGTCGAGGCATGGCCCGAGCAGGCACACGGACGACATTCTCGCCTGCTCTCCATGGACCATTGCACGGTGGAGCGCGGCCTTGTACCTTCCATTGCTAACAATCTGCAAGCAAGTGTCAGGAAGTTACACATACATAGTTCATGACACACTCCGAAGAAGGCAATTGCTCAGTTGGTCGGTCACCTCAAGCTGATCACCGGCGATGACGAAGTACGAGTTGGGAATGGGCTTCGCGAGGATCCAACGGCCGTTCTTCTGGACTTGTAGGCCGTCGACGCCGGTCTGGAAGAGAAGAGCGAGTAGGCCGTGGTCAGTGTGAGGCGGCAACCCGACCTCCGGGCCAGCCGGCGGGTATTGGTTCCAGACGACTAATTGGAAGCAGTCCTCCAGGTTTAGCGCTTCAGCGATGCGGCCGTCGGCAAGCCCCATGCTCTCGGAGATCGCCGCCGTGAGCGCTAGCATCAGGCCTCTCGTGCGAGTCGCGTACTCGGTAACATTTCCTCTGCGCGCGAAACCAATGTTATGAGTGATGATTAAAGAAAAAAAAAGTGCAATTGTTTCTTTCGAAAAGTTCCAGCAAAAGAGTGGGTCGTTTTTGCACGCGTGCCTTAGGTTTGCTGGCTTCTCCGGGCAGTGGAAATCGGGGTGCGTGAAAAACTTGACGTAGTTCCTCCAGTAGGCAGAATTCAAAGACGTCCCCAGGCTAACGGGCGCCATCAGGGTGGGGTTCATGTACTCAGCGTTTTCCTCCGCTGGTAAACCGAACATCTCCTTGCACGCGTCCATGGTTGCTCCTTGGAGAGATCCAGGAACACCATGGTTGATGACCTTGTCAGAGATTCACACACACACGTAAGCTTTGAACATCAAGTATATATGCGCTTGCTTGAATTTCTACGGTGCAAATTTGAGTCGTACTCACGTACCATAAAGAAGCCCCACTCTTCGCACGCCCGACCAAGGTGCCGGATCGCCTCCGACCGTTGAGCGGCGTCGCCATTGACGAGGACATCGAGGTCAACGACCGGGATACGGTCCTCACTCCACGTTCCAGCGCTGTCACCCTTCTCCTGGTTGTCTGGGAGATCAGGACGGGACATGATTGGTTGATTGTGCAGCAGAGGTCAGGAGGCAGAGACGAGTGGTTAGTGTGAGAGATGAAGCACAAAGACGTCGGTACTTAACCATTTCGCAACGTCGTACCTGGTCAGGCCGACCAAGGCCGTGTAGTGAGGTGCAGGCAGGCAGGCTAGGCCAAGGCCGGCCGTGTCGTGGCTTTCTTAGAATCGTATCCTCAACATCACCTTGTGATTTCTTTCAGTAAAGAACATCACCACACCAAATGTTGGACGTGTTTTCCTCTATAAAAAAACACTACTATTACTAAGTAAACAGTTAGTAGGACCGCGACGACCGAGGCAACAATGACAAAAAAAATACACAATTGTTACTAGGTAAAATATTTCACCACCCATGGATGATCTGTACGTAGTGATGACTGACGAGAAAAGAACTTATGGTCAGACGAACTCTAAAACATTAAAAAAGAATTAATGTAAAAAAACAATTTATTTAAACACATTATTTTTTGAGGTTAATGGCAGGCACTTTACATCTGATGAGATAGAAAAATATTATTATGTATAAAAAAGTGGTGCAAAAACAGTGAAATACAAGACCGAGAAGAGGGAAGCCTAAGGTCCTTCACTCAACCGCACCGAAGCGCCGAACACACCTAATGACCGTCTCCTGTAAACGTATTAATGTTTTATTTGATCTTAAGCATAATCACTTACTGCCATCCCCGGATTTCGCCGCCTTGAGCCTCACCGCGCGCGCCGTGACAGTCTCAAAGAGGTGGCCAACCTGCTCGCGCACGCGGGCACTCCGTTTGAGCCCAGAAGGATCCTGGCTGGCAGCCGGTGCGCGCACGGCGCATGCCTTGGCAGGGCGGCCGCGCTTGCGGGGAGGGAGCGGCGCCGGAGGGAGCACAACAACATCGGTCAGTTGAGGGTCGTCGTCAAGCGCAGCACCATCAGAGGAATGGGCGGCGGAGCGTAGCGCCGGCGAGAGGTTCCTGGCCAACGTGGTAGACCCTGGGGCCGGGCACCGGTGTCGTGCCGCGGAAGGGCACTAGCTCCAGCGGCGAGGCGCAGGTGACGGCATCAGCGAGGACATTCACTGACAAGCACGAGGCTACGCCAGGGGCCTTGGCGATCTGGTCGATGACGCCGACGGCGCCGGTCACCAGGTGGATGTGAGCGAGCCCGCGCGGCCCAACCACGCCGGGAGACGCCATGTCTCGCGGAACGGCGAAGTAGGCCACCTCATCCGCTGCGCCACGGACGACGATGTGAAGGAAGCGGGCACACGCGCCCACCCTGATGTCAGAGTGCTGGGGGACGCCACCAGGAGTGATGGCAGCGAACGGGGCGCCGGTGTGCGCAGTGTACCGCGGGGGCATGTCGATGGAGAACTCGTCATCGTCGGGGCGTGCACCGTCCGCAGCAGCCGCAGGCGCGGCGTCAGCACGCGCTGCAGGGACACAAGCAGGCCACGACCGTCTTGCATGCGGAGAACGGCATTGAGGGCATCCCCAGTTGCCACCGCCAGGGCCTCCACCACCGACACCGCCGCCACCGCCAGGGCCTCCACCACCGGCACCGCCGCCACCGCCGGCGCCACCACCACCGGCCGCTCCACCCAGCAGCACGCGGCGGAGACGCTGCACCTCAACGATGGTGTACTCACCGTCGGCGTTCTTGACGTCGAGGTCTTGAGGGATGCGGAAGTAGTTCTCATACTTGATGACGAGCATAACGGCGATGTAGCTGCGGCCGGACATGCACACCTGGGCAATATCCGTGGGGTTACCCATCTGACCCACGGACCCCTGGATGCGCGGTACTGATACGTCCAAAACGTATCTACTTTCCCGAACACTTTTGCTATTGTTTGGCCTCTAATTTGTGTATTTTGGATGCAACTAACACGGATTAACGCTGTTTTCAGCAGAACTACTCTGGTGTCTCGTTTTTGTGCAGAAATCCAACTTTCGGGAAAAACCTCGGAATTTATGCAGAAGGCCCTATTTTCCCAGGAAACTAACGGAGCCGAAGGGCAATTGAAGTGGAGGCCCGAGGGCCCCACACCACCCGGCGGCGCGGCCCGGGGGGCCCGCGCGGCCAGGTGGTGTGGCCCCTCGGCCGGCCTCCGACGCCCCCTTCGGACTACTTATTCGCCTCGACCTAAAAACGCACGGAGAGAAGTCGAAGTCGCCGAAACCCTCCGTAACGCCGCCACATCGCGAAACTCCGTCGCGGGAGCCGAAGTCTCGGTTCCGGCACTCCGCCGGGACGGGGAATTGGAGGAGATCATCACCGCCATCACCGCCAACGCCTCTCCATCAACCAGCAATGTTTCCCCCATCCATGTGTGAGTAATTCCCCGCTGTAGGCCGAAGGGGATGGTAGGGATTGGATGAGATTGGTCATGTAATAGCATAAGATTGTTAGGGCATAGTGCCTAGTGTCCGTAGATGGTACTTTTATGATATTGTTGCAACTTGTTATGCTTAATGCTTGTCACTAGGGCCCG
Organism: Lolium rigidum; assembly: GCF_022539505.1. NCBI lineage: Eukaryota > Viridiplantae > Streptophyta > Magnoliopsida > Poales > Poaceae > Lolium > Lolium rigidum. The sequence continues at coordinate 16,044,040 of NC_061514.1, read as the reverse complement.
AGTGCCATGATCTCAGATCTGAACATGTTATTGATTCATGAAGATATTCGTTGTTTATGATCTTACCCGCAAGTTGTATACACATGTCGCTGTCCGGAACCAATGGCCCCGAAGTGACAGAAATCGGGACAACCGGAGGGAATGGTAGCGATGTGAGGATCACATGTGTTCACGGAGTGTTAATGCTTTGCTCCGGTACTCTATTAAAAGGAGTACCTTAATATCCAGTAGTTCCCCTTGAGGCCCGGCTGCCACCGGCTGGTAGGACAAAAGATGTTGTGCAAGTTTCTCATTGCGAGCACGTACGACTATAATTGGAACACATGCCTATTGATTGATTAGTACTTGGATACCGTTTTATTATTATCTGCAAATGCCCTGCTATGATTGTTACATGAGTTTCTCTCATCCATGCAACGCCCGTCATCCGTCCCCGTGCCTACGGTATTTTAATCCTCGCTGTTTACTATAATCACTACTCGCTGTCTTTGTTACTCTGCTCGCTCGTTATTTTACTACTGCTACTACTATAAAGCTGTCACTATCGATAAACTCTTGCGAGCAAGTCTCGTTTCCAGTGCAGCTGAATTGACAACTCCACTTGTTAAGGCTTTCAAGTATTCTTTGTCTCCCCTTGTGTCGAATCAATAAATTGGGTAATACTTCCCTCGAAGATACTGCGATCCCCTATACTTGTGGGTCATCAAGACTATTTTCTGGCGCCGTTGCCGGGGAGCATAGCTTTATTTGGAAGTTCACTTGGATTAATATTGTTCGCTGCAAATTCTCCATCATGGGTAAACCTCGCGATACTAAGATCGCTATATTACCATCCACTACAAGAAAAGGTACAATTCTGAGTACCTCCGTTGCTCTTGATTCACCATCTGTGATTGATAAACTTGTTTCACCGCCACATGCTTCGCATGCGGGTACTTCTGCTGAATCTGAACACTCTCATAATATTGATAATGTTTCTGCTGTGCTTGATGATAGTGGTTCATTGGGATCTTTTCTAGATGCTACAATTGCTAAATCTAGACAAATTGAAAATACTGAAACTCCTGATGGTACTACACCTGTTAGTTCACCTGAACTTGAATACTCTAGTGATGATCTTGAGGAAGATTATGTGGAGCTTGATGATGATTTTATTGAAAAATGCAATGCTACTACTGATGCAAGAAAAATTAAAAAGTTGCTTGCAGAACACACTGTTAGATATAAACTGTCTCCTGATCCTAAATTTGCCACATCTCCTATAAACATTAGGGATAAAGATTATGATTTTTCTCTTGATCTATCTCATATAGCTATTGTTGAGAAAACACCTTTTTGTGGTACTGAAAAAGAAAGTGCTCGTTGAACACATGACCTGAGTTATCTACTTTGAGTAGCTTGTTTTCTGATGATGTTAAGAAGCGTACTTACTTTGTTGCTAAAATATTTCCATTCTCATTGAAGGATGACGCTAAAACTTGGTATAATAATTTGCCACCTAATTCTATTAAAAGTCCGAAAGAATTGCTTGATGTTTTCTTCCGCAAATACTTTCCCGCTAGTGCTCAACATGCTCGCTTTGCGGAGAGTTTATAATTTTGATCGGGGAGATGAAGAGAAATTGCCTGAGGCTTGGGCGAGATTTTGCTCTCTTATTAGAGCTTTGCCTGACCATGATTTAGAAAAGCATGATTTACTTGATATATTTTATAGTGGATTAACCATTGAGTCTAGGGCATACCTGGATAGTTGTGCTGGTTGTGTTTTCATGAAAAGAACTCCAGACGACGCTGAAGAATTATTGGCTAAAATAGGCCGGAATTATGATGATTGGAATACACCTGAACCAACTCCAACGCCAATAGTGAAGAAGAGGGTTTAATTAAATTGAATGATGAAGATATGAGGGAAGCCAAGAAGTCTCTCAAGGAGAAAGGTATTAAATCTGAAGATGTGAAGAATCTACCTCCAATAGAAGATATATGTGAGATAATTCCCCCTTCATCCATGATTGAGGTAAATTCCCTTCAACGCTTTACTAGGGAAGATATTCCGTATTCAAAACCTCTCTGCGCAATGCTTAGATGAGTTTGATAATTATATTGTTAAGCAAGAAAATTTTAATATGAGAGTAGAGAATCATCTAATGGAAAATTCTCAAGCTATTAGTCAATTGCATGATATTGTGGAGAGAACCTCCAATGATGTTAAGATGCTTGTTAAACATTTTCAAATGATTCAGACTCAAATTGATCAACTCACTAAAGTGCAAAATGACTTGTTAGGGAATAATTCTAAAGAGAAACATGCCTATGAAGTAACAACTAGAGGTGGTGTCTCTACCCAGGATCCTCTATATCTCGAAGGGCATCCCAAAAGAATTGAACAAGATTCTCAACGCATTGAACCTAGAGCTCATTCTAAGAAAAAGAAAAAGAAACATAAAAATGTTGTAGAATCCTTCCGAACCTGTTAATGATCCTAATAGTATTTCTATTTCGATGCTGAAACCGAAAGTGGTAATGAACATGATAATGATAAAGATAATGATAAGAATGATACTCCCGATAAAGAAGAGGTTGAAGAAGAACCCGAAAAGCATGCTAAAAATAAAAAGTATACTAAAGAAGATTTTATTACCGAGAAACATGGTAATGAAAGAGAACCTTGGGTGCAAAAGCCAATGCCTTTTCCTGCTAAGAAACTAAAATCAAAGGAAGAAGAACACTATAATAAATTTTGTGATTGGATGAAACCTTTATTTTTGCAAATCCCTTTAACTGATGCTATTAAATTGCCTCCTTATTCAAAGTATATGAAAGATATTGTTACTAACAAAAGGAAAATCCCCAATGAGGAAATTTCCACTATGCTTGCTAATTACTCTTTCAATGGCAAAATTCCAAAGAAGTTGGGCGACCCGGTATACCTACTATTCCTTGTTCTATTAAGAATAATTATGTTAAAACTGCTCTATGTGACTTGGGAGCCGGTGTTAGTGTTATGCCTTTTTCTCTATACAAGAGACTTTACTTAGATAAGTTGATACCTACTGATATATCTTTGCAAATGGCTGATAAATCTACTGCTATTCCTGTTGGTATATGTGAGAATGTCCCTGTTCAAGTTACTACTAACTGCTTGATATTAACTGATTTTGTTGTGTTGGAAATGCCTGAAGATGATAATATGTCTATTATTCTTGGGAAACCTTTTCTTAACACCGCAGGGGCTGTTATTGATTGCAATAAAGGAAAGGTTACTTTCAATGTTGATGATAAGGAACACACCGTCTATTTCCCCAAGAGGATTGAAAAAGCGTGCGGAGTTAATACTATCTCTCATGTGAGAACTATCAAAGTGGGAACCATTGATTGTCCTATATATGAGCCTAAAGAAGAATATCAAACTCTTGTGATTGGATCCATATCAATACAATTCAAGGTAACATGATTGATTTGGGGTTTATTTCTTCATATGCTATATAAAATTTATTTGGTGGCAAGACTTGATCAACCTTGTTAACAAATACATTTTATATGCATAGATGAGGTAAACAACATCTCTTTCTTTCTCCATTTGCTTTAGTTGCTGTAGCACTTTTAATTTGCAAAGTTTCTTAGTTGATTTGAGATTTCAAAAAATTTCCTGGCCAGTAATAATAAACTTAATACCCGGAAAATGTGCATTTTTCAAAGTTTTCAAAAATTCGCGAAAATTATACCGTTGATCCTATTTTTCGATGAGGCACCTGGGAGCACCGAGAGGATGACCTGTGGGGCACCGGAGGGCGCCAAACCACAGGCCGGCGCGGCCTGCAAGGTGGCCGCGCCACCATGTGGTGTGGGCTCCCTCTCGCCCCACTTTGTCATCTCTTCCTCCCAGCACCTTCTCTCTCCGAAAAACTCGTACCAAGTTCATCTCTCTCGCGTTTTTGCTCCGAGCTCCAGATTTCTCGATCTCTTTGCTCAGCCCAGATTGCTGTCTGAAATGTGGCACATTTGCTCTTCGGTATGTGACTCCTCCACCCATCCAAGTAGAATTTTGTTTGGTTGAGTATATCTTGAATATTTTGCTGCTGTAGGTAACATGTTTAGTGAGCTTGCATGCTTGTTCTAAATGGTGGAAACTAGTTTTGATGCATGATTAGTACTCTAGCAAGTTCCTATAGTAGTTTCCCTCAATTATATGTCACCAAATCAAGTTTTATATTGTTTGTTGAAAATTTCAGAAAATGAAGAAGTTCAAATTTGGAGAGTTGTTCAAGAAGGGGACAACCATCACCGGGAGGCCTTCTAGGGCCGCCACCCGGATTAGGCAATCATACAATGAAGACATCCTCGCGCCTAGCTTCGCGCCTGAAGAGGACAACGGGCCTCCTAATGCTTCTACTTTTCCATGCTATGATTTTCTAAGGAATGCAGGAATATTGGAGGACTTCTTAACACTTGTCAACAGGGCAGGGTTAACCACCTATATGGGCGATGAAAGGGAGCAATACTACTTGCTCACCAAGACCTTCGTCGAGAGTTTCCAGTTCAACAACAAACAATATGAGCCAACGGTTGCGTTCAGGATCTATGGTAATACTGTGACTATGCCATTGAAGGATTTTTGTTGTGCCTTGGATATTGCCCCTGTAGGTACATCAAGTAGGATAGATGACAACCCCCGGGACTTGCTGGAGCTCTACCGAGGGATTACCGATGATGATTGTCGCACCATTCAGCGGGGCAAGATAAGGAACATTCAACTCCCCGCCATTAAATATTTTGCATACTACATTGCTACTAGCATTCTTGGTAGGGAGAACACTAGTAATATCTCTAGCTACCATCTTGCTTTCTTGAACATTGCACTTACTTGGACAAACATCCTATCACCTTGGTGCTCTTATTGCTCGCCGCCTGTCTACCAGGGGGCCTATTTTTGGAGGAACCATTGCACCTTGCGTGTTTTAACATTTCTTAATCTTCCTATTGATCCTAATGATGTGCCATTGGCCCCTAGGAGACTCGATATTACTGCTATGAAGAGTCATCATTTTGTTACAACCGACTCTACTTTAGATAATATGGTATATAGAATGTTGTTTTCTGACGGGGAGGAGAAGGAAATCCCTCTTCCCCAACCTGGTTTGTTAAGTATTGACAGGCAATCATGGTCATGCACTAAGGAGGAGGTGGATGAGCATATGAAGATACAAGAGTTCCACCAGCAACATGACTCCGAGGACGTCGGGACCTCCTACGACCACACCGTCACATATCCGGGTGCTTCTTCTAGCACATACCCGGAATACGACCCATCTTCATATTACGGAGATACAACTTCATGGGATCGATGGGATTGAACTCCACTTAGGCCAAAAGCCTAAGCTTGGGGGGAGGTATACCGGCATCACTCATTCTTTGCATATTATGATTGCTGGATACTTGTATATACTTGTTTAGTCTCTTTGAGTGGTTTTCTAATGAGAGGAAGATGATATTTGGGGAAGTGCTGCCTGAAAACAGATTCTGGGCTGTTACCGTAAAAATTCGTGTGCCCAGCCAGAACAGTATTTTGAGTTGAAAATTTTTGTGCATGTTCCCCCGGTTGTTATCTAACTTTCATTAGTTGAACACTTTTCTAACTGAGCAACGTAAGATTTTTGTAAAAATCGATTTCTGCACTGCTGTCAAGTTTTGGCAGATTTCTGCCATCTTGCTTTTCTGTGTTTCTTTTAGTTTGCTATTTCTTGCTTTCGCTTCGTTTCTTTCCCAAAACACAAAAAGACAAAAAATATTTCTGTTGTTTCTCTTCACCATTTCTTTATCTTGGTTTTTGCATTTGTTTCGCTTTATTTGCTATTGCTAGTTTGCTATAAGAAAACCCAAAAAGATTTTGCTTTGTTTGCTTGTTTCCTCTTGTTCTTATTTGCAATTTGAAAACACCAAAAACATTTGCTGTTCTTCTTTGGTTTGTAAAGTTCATCATGAGTTCAATGGTCTTCGGTGGCTGGAGCGTGGTTTTCATTTCATATTATCCAAGCTACACAAGTGAAAAGGCAATAATGACGATCTACGACAATCTGATTGTGGTGAGAGGCTGGTATGAACTCTATTTGTTTTCATTTTTGTACATATACTCATCCATGTGAGCATGCTTAGTTGGTTCATGTGAGGTATATGTTATTTGAGAAAGTTTAGTAGTTCATGATCTCTCATGATTAGCTCCAATTTATTAATATGAGTAGCATGTCATGGATGTTTGCTTGCATTGTTTTATTCATAAGTAAGTATGGCATTGTGGTATCCTCCTCTGAATAATTCATTTATATCGACTTGGCACATGCTCACGCATGCATATGACTGAACAAAAAGTCAATTAAGCCTCGATGATTTACATTGCTTCAGAGTTCTTGTATCACTTTTATGCCTCAGTTAATTTATTTTGCCGCAAGCATGATTATGACAGTTACTGCTCTCTTGATTTGTCGCTCCCTAGTATTTTTTTGCTAGCTTTCACTTGTACTGAGCGGGAACGCTGCTCGTGCATCCAAACACATGAAAACCAAGTTATTCCAGAGTGTCCACCATAAATACCTATGCATGGCATTTCAAACCATTCCAAGTAAATTCTCATGCGCTACCTTTAAAACCTTCAAAATTCTTCTCAATTTGTGTTTATGTTTCATAGCTCATGAGGAAGTATGTGGTGTTTAGCTTTCAACCTTGTCATTTACTTTTGACGGACTCTCATATGGAATAGTGGCACATCCTCTTATCCAATAATTTTGCAAAAAGAGCTGGCAATGGGATTCCCAGTCCCGAATTAATTAAACTTAAATAGACACCCCTCCATGGTTTGTGATTGTTGGACGGCACCCGAAGGATTCGGTTAGCCATGGCTTGTGTAAGCAAAGGTTGGGGGAGTGTCATCATCATAATAAAACTAAAATAAAAAGGCACTCCTTCATGGTATGAGATTGTTGGCAGGCACCCGAGGATTCGGTTAGCCATGGTTTGTGTAAGAAAGGTTGGAAGGAGTGCCACATAAATATGCAATAATTCATGGGAGCCGCTCTTGAAAGTCCGGTTGGCGAGGTAGTTAGTGTACCCATTACCATTCGTTGACAACAACAAACACCTCTTAAAATAATTTTACTCCTGATTTATAAAAGTGAAAAGCTCTAGCGCATGTTAATCCCTGCTTCCCTCTGCGAAGGGTCAATCTTTTACTTTTATGTTGTGTCTCCATCCTTTCTTTGAGCACTTTCTTGAGAGCACAACTGTCATTCTTAGTATAATATGCTTGTCTCAAAATATGATTGATTGTGGTATAACTTTGATGCTTTTATCTTTGACAATCACTACTTCTAGTCTTTCTATGAACTCCGGAGGTGCCCGGGCATTTATGTTTTGCCAATCAAATACGAGCAAGCGAGATACCACTTTATCATACTCTCTTATGAACATTGCAATCCTGCTTATATACATGATTCATGATGCTTATTATTAATTGTTGGTACCTCTTCATGATTGATATAGCTGTTAGATGATCTTATTTGCATGTACCTTGTTATGAACTGCTCAAGTATTAGCCATATCATGAGAATATATACATCATATGAGCAAATGTGTTCGTGAAAGTTCTTCTATCGCTCAGTTGTTAACTGAATTGCTTGAGGACAAGCAATAAGCTAAGCTTGGGGGGAGTTGATACGTCCAAAACGTATCTACTTTCCCGAACACTTTTGCTATTGTTTGGCCTCTAATTTGTGTATTTTGGATGCAACTAACACGGATTAACGCTGTTTTCAGCAGAACTACTCTGGTGTCTCGTTTTTGTGCAGAAATCCAACTTTCGGGAAAAACCTCGGAATTTATGCAGAAGGCCCTATTTTCCCGAGGAAACTAACGGAGCCAGAAGGGCAATTGAAGTGGAGGCCCGAGGGCCCCACACCACCTGGCGGTGCGGCCCAGGGGGGGCCCGCGCGGCCAGGTGGTGTGGCCCCCTCGGCCGGCCTCCGACGCCCCCCTTCGGACTACTTATTCGCCTCGACCTAAAAACGCACAGGGAGAAGTCGAAGTCGCGGAAACCCTCCGAACGCCGCCACATCGCGAAACTCCGTCGCGGGAGCCGGAGTCTCGGTTCGGCACTCCGCCGGGACGGGGAATTGGAGGAGATCATCACCGCCATCACCGCCAACGCCTCTCCATCAACCAGCAATGTTTCCCCCATCCATGTGTGAGTAATTCCCCTGCTGTAGGCCGAAGGGGATGGTAGGGATTGGATGAGATTGGTCATGTAATAGCATAAGATTGTTAGGGCATAGTGCCTAGTGTCCGTAGATGGTACTTTTATGATATTGTTGCAACTTGTTATGCTTAATGCTTGTCACTAGGGCCCGAGTGCCATGATCTCAGATCTGAACATGTTATTGATTCATGAAGATATTCGTTGTTTATGATCTTACCCGCAAGTTGTATACACATGTCGCTGTCCGGAACCAATGGCCCCGAAGTGACGCAAATCGGGACAACCGGAGGGAATGGTAGCGATGTGAGGATCACATGTGTTCACGGAGTGTTAATGCTTTGCTCCGGTACTCTATTAAAAGGAGTACCTTAATATCCAGATAGTTTCCCTTGAGGCCCGGCTGCCACCGGCTGGTAGGACAAAAGATGTTGTGCAAGTTTCTCATTGCGAGCACGTACGACTATAATTGGAACACATGCCTATTGATTGATTAGTACTTGGATACCGTTTTATTATTATCCGCAAATGCCCTGCTATGATTGTTACATGAGTTTCTCTCATCCATGCAACGCCCGTCATCCGTCCCCGTGCCTACAGTATTTTAATCCTGCTGTTTACTATAATCACTACTGCTGTCTTTGTTACCCTGCTGTTATTTTACTACTGCTACTGCTATAAAACTATTACTAATGATAAACTCTTGCGAGCAAGTCTGTTTCCAGGTGCAGCTGAATTGACAACTCCGTCGTTAAGGCTTTCAAGTATTCTTTGTCTCCCCTTGTGTCGAATCAATAAATTGGGTAATACTTCCCTCGAAGACTGTTGCGATCCCCTATACTTGTGGGTCATCAGGTACCGTCCAGTGATCAAAGGGGAAGCGAACCATGGCGAGCGCGGCGTAGCCCGCGTGAGTGAAACACAGCCGGTTGGGAGCTTCCTCATGCCGCTCGAAGTAGACAGAATGTTCAAGGACGGGGAAAGGGCTGCCGTCCACTGCCGCTTCACGGCTGGCGCGTGAGCGGAAGAGGACGACGGTGGCACCGGGGGCTCCAAGCGCCGTGTCCGTGATACGTCCCAAACGTATCTATAATTTCTTATGTTCCATGCTACTTTTATGATGATACTCTCATGTTTTATACACATTATATGTCATTATTATGCATTTTCCGGCACTAACCTATTGACGAGATGCCGAAGAGCCAGTTGTTGTTTTCTGCTGTTTTTGGTTTCAGAAATCCTAGTAAGAAAATATTCTCGGAATTGGAAGAAATCAATGCCCAGGGTCCTATTTTTCCACGAAGCTTCCAGAAGTCCGAAGAGGAAACGAAGTGGGGCCACGAGGTGGCGACACACTAGGGCGGCGCGGCCCAAGCCCTGGCCGCGCCGGCCTGTTGTGTGGGCCCCTCGTGACGCCCCCACCTGCCCTTCCGCCTACTTAAAGTCTTCGTCGCGAAACCCCCGGTACCGAGAGCCACGATACGGAAAACCTCACGAGACGCCGCCGCCGCCAATCCCATCTCGGGGATTCGGAGATCGCCTCCGGCACCCTGCCGGAGAGGGAATCATCTCCCGGAGGTCTCTTCATCGCCATGATCGCCTCCGGATCGATGTGTGAGTAGTCCACCCCTGAACTATGGGTCCATAGCATTAGCTAGATGGTTGTCTTCTCCTCATTGTGCTATCATGTTAGATCTTGTGAGCTGCCTATCATGATCAAGATCATCTATTTGTAATGCTACATGTTGTATTTGTTGGGATCCGATGAATATTGAATACTATGTCAAGTTGATTATCAATCAATCATATATGTTATTTATGTTCTTGCATGCTCTCCGTTGCTAGTAGAGGCTCTGGCCAAGTTGATACTTGTGACTCCAAGAGGGAGTATTTATGCTCGATAGTGGGTTCATGCCTCCATTAAATCTGGGACAGTGACGGAAAGTTCTAAGGTTGTGGATGTGCTTGTTGCCACTAGGGATAAAACATCGATGCTTTGTCTAAGGATATTTGTGTTGATTACATTACGCACCATACTTAATGCAATTGTCTGTTGTTTGCAACTTAATACTGGAGGGGTTCGGATGATAACCTGAAGGTGGACTTTTTAGGCATAGATACATGTCTGGATAGCGGTCTATGTACTTTGTCGTAATGCCCCGATTGAATCTCATAGTACTCATCATGATATATGTATGTGCATTGTTATGCCTTCTTTATTTGTCAATTGCCCAACTGTAATTTGTTCACCCAACATCTGTTTATCTTATGGGAGAGACACCACTAGTGAACTGTGGACCCCGGTCCTATTCTTTACATCTGAAATACAATCTACCGCAATTGTTCTTTACTGTTCTTCGCAAACAATCATCATCATCCACACTATACATCTAATCCTTTGTTTACATCAAGCCGGTGAGATTGACAACCTCACTGTTACGGTGGGGCAAAGTACTGTGATTGTGTTGTGCAGGTTCCACGTTGGCGCCGGAATCCCTGGTGTTGCGCCGCACTACACTCCGCCACCATCAACCTTCAACGTGCTTCTTGGCTCGTACTGGTTCGATAAACCTTGGTTTCTTTCTGAGGGAAAACTTGCTACTGTACGCATCACACCTTCCTCTTGGGGTTCCCAACGGACGTGTGTCAACTGCACGCATCAGTCCGCTAGCATCCCTCCAGGGACGCGAGTTAGCAGGGCGGAGAGGACGAGCGGCCCCGGCGAGGCAGCTTCGGGGTGCACGTAGGCGAACCCAATGTGCTCGAAGGAGCGCGTGTCGACGGGTGGCATGTAGACGTCGATGTGTGCTGGATGGTGCGTGGGTGGGCGCGGCACCGAGTCGGTGGAGTCATCATCGCTGCTGCTGTCTCCGTCCCCACCGCCACCGCCGCCAACGGCAGCCCCCTCCGTCCCTCTGCCGGCGGAGGCACCGTTGAAGTCGAGGGGAGACACGGGGGAGTAGGGAGAGTCGGGGTTGCGTGGGCCAGGAGCAGCGTTGGTGAAGGTGGGTGTTGCGCCCGTGGGAGGCTGGGCGGCAGGCGCAGGAGCGAAGCCGGGGGGGCATGGAAAAGGCGAAGGGGTGTGGTGTGACTGGAAGGTGGCCACGCCCGCCGGCGACGCGGGAAGGGGGAACTACGGGTGCGGAGGCGGTGGGAGTGGCGCGGGCGCCGAAGAGTGGGCAGCTACCGCTGCGGTGGCCGAGGCTACGGCACAGCCGGCAGTGCATCGGGTTACGGCAGGAGCGGACGGAGTGTTCGGGGAGGAGGCAGCGGTAACACAGCTTCTCCGCATAAATATCAGATATGGAGAGTGGACGGAGAGATCGGGGTCGCCGAGGTTTACGGTGGGAGAAGAACGGTGGCGAAGACTCGCGAGGGAGGCTAACCCTAGCCACGTCGGCCCTGCTGTGGGGCGAAGGATGGAGAATGGGCGGTTCGGATGAGGCCGTAGCGGGGCCGGCGACCGGGCGGGCCCACGCCAGGTGGTGAGAGGGCAGGACACGTGCAGGGATGTGGGGCGGTGGGGCACGGGCAGCGGACACGCAAGGGGCGGTGGGGGCGGGGGAGGTGGGACCTGAGGAGGCGGAGGGGACGATGGCAGGCGGGTCTCTCTGCGGCGACCCAGGCACAGGAAGGGCTGCGTCACAGCTGACGTCTGCGTTGACAAACGTGGGGGTTGCAGAGTCAGCGCGGGCCCCGCCCAATTGCATGGCCACAACGGCTAGTTTCTTTGATGGAAAGAAGTCAACTCGAAGGGGCCCCGCCATTACCCCACGGCGGGAGAGGAGGGTCGCAGCGACTCCGGTGCCGGAGACAGGGGTGAAGAAGACGCCGTCGCCGGCGTCGGAGACGGAGAAGGGATCGCCGGGGTGGGAGAAGAAGTAGGTGAGACAAGCGGCTATCTTGGCACTGTCCGTCGGGGGAGAGGAGCGGATGCAGCACAGCCACAGAGTGGTGCCTGGATCAGCGCAGGGGACAGAGGCTAGCGGGCGGCAGACCGGGGAATGGAACCTGGTGAGAGCGAAGTTGGAGAAGCGTTCGCCGGGGGGTGGAGGGAGTACTCCGGCGCGCGGGGAGGCAGTTGAGAGCCTACGGAGACGGGCATGGTTGCAGGGAGAAGAAGCAGGGAAGGGAGAGTGGAGGGGAGCGGGGGGCGTCGGGGACGACGGAGCAGCAGCGGGGCAGTGCAAACCTGCGGCAACGGGCCGCGTCGGAGGACGACGGGGGCCGGGGGTGAGGTGGCGCCGGAGTTGGGGAGTCCAACTCCGACGGCGGCTGGAGGATGGGTCTTGCCGTCTTGGTGATCAATTTGTGTGAACATTCATCGCAGGTCCGAAACTTAATTAAATGAAAATAGATCGTTGAAGCGTAGCGTTAATTAAGCTATGATGCCGTCTAGAAGTCTCGTCCAATTGCAAAGCTCTGTTCTTCTTTTATCAAGGTCGTGACTTTTGAATATCTCTAACTCGATGTAGCACACAACCAAATTATTAAGCGAACCATCGAAAAAGAAAGTGGATTTGGTCTCCACGAGGTGCGTTGTTGCCCATGAGCATCCTACATTCGGCTCCTCGCATCAAGAATCCCCTCGAGATGGGAGATGGATGTCATCGTGCTAGTTTAGCATCTGTTATTAAAACCCGGTCTGAGAACGCATTCTTTAATGTACATGAGCACAGTGGCGGAGCCACACACTAGTTGTGTTGTTACGTGACTACAAAGTTTTTCAATGCCACACACATTTTTGTTTTTCACAATGGCCAACCGTGAATGATATTTGTGGACCTGCCTTTTTTTAAGATATGGGAGCATAGCCATTATAACTTGATTGAGTCAATTGTGGTGATGATGTCAGTTTATCGATATTATCGTTGTGCCTTTACACCTATATAAACACATAATCAATGGGAGAATAACCATCGCTTTCCACATGAAAACTCATATGGTATTAGAGCGGTTAGAGCATCTTCATCGGCGGCCCCGATAGTATTTTGAGGGTCGGCATCGAAAATGGGCTCGCACCGACGCGCCCAAAAGACACCGGCTAGTTTTCGAGCCCAATAGAAGCGCCGGCAACCCCGTGCCGGCCCCTTCATGGAGGGCGCGAATCGGGTGTGCCGGCGCCTCGCGGCACGACGGTTTTCGCGAGTGGGGGTGCCTTCATAGCGAGAGGACGCGACAGTTCGTATCGGAAACGACGCGGGAAGGTTGGTCGTCGGCGTTAATGGCCTCCCGCGTGGAAACCGAGGCGGCGAAAAGGGAAGCGACTGGCCACACAGCGTAAATGCGACGCAGAAGCTGAAGCGCGGGTAGTTGGCACCCCTATTTATATGTACGCCGTCCACTGTCGCGGCGCTATCCTCTCACCGTAGCCGCTCTGCTCTCTCCTCTCCACCACCGCCGCCGCGCCATCCTGTCCTCTCCACCACAACAATGTCGCGGCGGCTCCATACGACGTACTCCATGCTCGGCCGCAAAGCCCTAACCACCACTGCAGCCGCCGCAGCCCGACGCTGACTACAGCTCCGACGACCCAGTCAACCCACGGTTCGAGGTGTGGGACGAGGCGTACGTCGCAGATGCAGAAGCTTAGGTGGAGAAGGAGGCGGCGCAGTGGGGCGAGCAGCCGCAGGCCCCCGCCGACACGGAGCAGGAGGCGATCCTTTCGTCCTTGAACGCGCAGCGCTTCCGGAGGCTGAAGGAGGAGGAGCACGAGTTCATCAACGAACTTCGAGGACGCCGTGGAGATCTCGCGCCAGCGAGCGGCCACGGAGGAGGCGGGACGCCTCCTCATGGCGGCAGAGCGACAAAAGCTCATCGCCACGCCAAGGCGTTCGCCCGCGAGAAAGCGAGGCTCGCCCAGACCGAGGCGTCTCGGCGATGGCTGGCAGGCGCTGAGGGGACAGCGCCGCCAGCAAGCTCCTGCGACGCCGACCGGCATGCTCCACCACCAGATGCGCGAAGCAAGGGCGGAGAGGTGGGCACAGACGCAGGCGGCAAAGGGGAAGAACGACGATGAGGCAGGCCTGTCGCGCGCCCCAACCGGCGGCCACTAGATTAGGGTTATGTTTAAGTTTTATTTATGTTTAAATTTGAGTAACTTTTGTATAAATTTCGTATAAATTTTGATTTTAAATGTCATTTCAAATTTAAATTTCTATTGGGGATGCCGTATGAGGAGCGCCGATAGAGCACCGGCGTCCCCATACGGCAGTGTCGGCATCCCTACTGACGCCTATTTGGAGGGCCACCGGTGGAGATGCTCTTAGTCTCACGACACCAATCCTAGAGTTTCACAAAAGTTCTGCGTCGCCCTCAACGTCGAGGAGATTTCTCCTCACGGCACGGCACCCCGTCTTGATAAAAAATCGAATCGCTTCATTAGTTCTTACATAATTTCAAAATTCCAGCTTTCCTATATTAGATCTATATATCAGTCAAATAAATCAGTGACACAAAATCCGGTGTAAACTATTGAATAATTTCAGTGGCGCGTGGCGGTCACTGGTGGAAAAACAGGCTTCGGGTGAGCCCCATAAGTCGCGATGCTGCAGGAACCGCGACTAATGGTACCTTTAGTCGCGGTTCGGGAGGCGAACCGCGACCAAAGGCCTGGGCCCAGGGCGCTCGGTGGTCAGCCGGTGCACGTGGGGGGCTTTAGTCGCGGTTGGCCAGGCCAACCGCGACTAAAGGTGCCCGAAGGCCTTTAGTCACGGTTGGCCAGGCCAACCGGGACTAAAGGCCCTCCCCTATATATACCCACCCAGCAGCCAACACTTAGCCATTTGGTGCCATTCTCTTCACAAGCTTCACAAGTGGGTGTTAGGTTTGCTTTTGGTTCCTCTTATGCACATAAGGTGTTTGATGAAATGCCCCAAGAGCATGAAACACACATGATATGAAGTGTTGGAGCCACACTTGAGCTTTCTCATTTATTTTTTCCTCCTCGATCGCGGTTAGCAACTTGAACCTTTGATGTGTCGTTGATAAAATGTGCATGTGTGTGTAGTTCATTGTTTAATTTATATTGTTTGTAGCTAGTTAGTTTAACAAATGCATGATGGTTAATTATATATTTTATATTATAATAATGCAGATGAATCGACAATGGATGTACGGTAACCGACTCTCCGGCGAGTTCAGTGCGGGTTTGAAAGATTTCCTCGTAGTGGCCAATGCGAACAAGCAGGGGGGTTTTGTTATCTCGTCCATGTGTTAAATGTAAGAATCAGAATGGTTACTCTTCCTCAAGAGATGTTCACATGCACCTGCTTCGGCACGGTTTCATGCCAAGCTATAATTGTTGGACCAAGCATGGAGAAAGAGGGGTTATAATGGAAGAAGATGAAGAAGGGGATGATTTCAATGATGAAAGCTATCTTGCTCATTTCGGTGATACTTTCATGGAGGATGCTGAAGGTGAAGGGGAAGGTGAAGGGGAAGGTGAAGAAGAGGCACGTGATGATCCCGTTGATGATCTTGGTCGGACCATCGCTGATGCACGGAGACGCTGCGAAACTGAAAAAGAGAGGGAGAATTTGGATCGCATGTTAGAGGATCACAGGAAGGCGCTGTACCCCGGATGCGATGATGGTCTGTTGACTGCCAAAACCCACCGGCGGGCAGCGGCCTTGTCAACACCGTAGAGCCGGGGGGAGCCTAGAGCTGCGGCTGGCTGAGACCCCTCCGAGCGACGGCCCGCAATGCTCTTCTGGTCACACGCGGCGTTGCGAAGTGCAAGGGCGTGCCACCTGACCTATACCTGGTCGAGGAAGGTGATGAGATTGCCTCGCTTAGTTTCCTGCAGGGGCATACATGTAAACGTTAAATACGAGCCTCGATCGGCTCTCGGGTTATCCCGTGAATCGGCTCAAAGAGCCGATCCACCCATGATCCGTACGGGGTGTACGAATACTTGGTGGTCCTGCTTGATCAAGATGAAGCTAATGAGATCTACGACGATTTAGGGTTTTCACCACATAATCGGATCATCCTACTCCGGGTTGGGCCAGATGGCCACGCACGGTGCTCGTAAGCCGATCCTAAACAAGGCCAAAAAACCAACATGAAGTTGATCCTAGGAACATCCCGTTTAGGACTTGCGAACGCCACCCTACGTGCCACAGGATCCCCCCCCCCTTTGTAAGGCCAAACTATTGCAGATATTAAACTAATCCTTGTAGAACAAGGAGCAATCGTAACGGATCAGATCTACTAAATAATGATCAAGCGGGGTGCCGCCCCCACACCTGAGATAGGCGTGAGGACGGCTAGATATGCAAGGGTTGCACTACGTAAGCATGCTTAAACGAAGAACAATGCTAACCCTAACACATCTAATGATAACTACGTTGCTCGCCATCAAAAGCGCTTCGATACGAGCAACGCATGAACAACGTGGGGCTTGTGCTGCCTAGATCGCAAGATGCGATCTAGGCAGCATGTCGCTACCCGATAGAAACCCTCGAGACGAAGGAGTTGGCGATGCGCCGAGATTGGTTTGTTTTTGGGGTTGAACGTGAGTTGTTGTTTATTCCATAAACCCTAGGTACATATTTATAGTCCGAGGGACTTTCTAATGCGGGCGTGCACTAAACCGTGCACGACTAAGATTCTATCTCTTATAATAAACTACTAAGTAAAGATACACGGGCAATTCAGCCCAAGACCCTTCGTGCCGAGCCGCCTTAGAATCCTTCCACAGGTAATCTTCCAAGCCCGGCCCACCTCCGGATTCGTCTAAAATCTGGTGATAACACATGCCCCCCTCGGTTTTGGAAATAACATTTCCAAAATCATTATGCTTTCCCCTCGAGAGGTCACGTCGTAGCGAGAGCGAGCCGTTACAGCATCCGTCATCATTATGCCCTGTCTTCTCGGCTTCTCTAAAAATCCCGACAGCTTTAGCATCGATCCCTTGGAAGTTGTAATGGCATTAATCCTTCGCCGATTCATCATTATTTAACCGCGCCGACTGGTTAGCTCTCTCTCATATCCTCTATTCCATCCCTGCTATCGGCACCAAAAACCCCCTCTTCCTCGTAGCAATGTCTTCCTCTTCCTCTTCTTTCTCAAAACTCTTCCCCCAATCTTCGCCGAAGAAGAAGACCGAAGGCGATCTCCACCCCGCAGGTGAATCCCTTCTCCTCCGACAAGGAGAAAAAGAAGGAGAAGCAGCGAAGGCCAAAGCCTCTCCTTCCGCCCAGCTCCCGCCGAAGAAGCGCCCCGCATGTGGGCGGACAGCGAGGACGAGGATGATGACGAAGAGGAAGAGGAGGAGGACGACTCTTCCTCCTCCATCGGGTACCCGCCGACCAAGCGCTTCCGCTCCCGGGCGGACAGCGAGGATGATGATGATGACGAGGAGGAAGAGGCTCCGGCCAAGGGCTGGGGCAGCAGCCGACGAAGAGCTCCCCGGGAGCAGCGCCGACGACGTCGACGGCGGCGATGACGAGGACAGCGACGACTAGTAGTATAGGACTACAGTAGCAGTGCACTAGGCACCAGATCCCTCTTTTGAGAGCCATCGGCTCTTTCTTGTAAAGCCGCTCCTTGGAATTAATGAAATTGTTCTTTCCATTTATCCTTTAATCGCTCCAATTTCATTCCCTCCGTTTGCCAATGTGTAATGAGCCGATAACAACGCATCGGTCCTTCGACATTCATCCTTCCATTCTTCAACTCCTTAGCGAACGTTCATCGCCTTGTGAAGAAGGTTGCAACGAGGATCAGCCGATGGTACTTCAATCGGCCTTTTCAATGGAGCACCTACCAGGCCTGTTGCCCCCCGAGTCTCAGCCAACGTAAAACAGAGACGAGGATACGCGCATGAACTGTGTAGACCTTGGCCTGATCGTGTGTGGGGAAGTTCCTTATGTAGCGTCAGCCGATTTGAACACAAATCGGCCTCTCTGAGCGGAAAGCCTTCAAGGTGAGCTGCCCCCCGAGTTCTTACTCGAGGCGAGAATGTGCCACAGCCGATCCTCTTTCTTCCTCTGACAGCCGATAATCTTCCGTTCCAGCTGTACTAACCCCACAGATTGGATAATCCTCACACAACCAGAGTCGATGGCTACGCATCGGCTGTTTCTTGATTCTGAAGTCGATGTCTGCTGCATCGGCTGTGCCTCGAAAATTTTCACTTTTCGAATTTTCAACTCTTTCTTTTTTTTTTTTTTACGGCCGACCTGTGCATCGGCCCCCATATCTCAATACCCGTCAACAAAAGATGAGATGCTTCTGTTGTATACCCTCATATTTCCATATACCTGGGTGCCCCCCCAGCCGATTCTGTCAAGAAAATTGATGGTATCGGCTCGTTGGATAACATGTTGAACCCAGTGCGAGAGGTAGGTGAGGATAATTTTGGCCGATTGCTGGAATCGGCCTCCACGTTGCTTGTTCGTTGAAGGTTTTGTAAGTTCCCTTCGTAAATTTTTTGGGACCGATCACAAGGATCAGCCTCTCCCGGTTTGCTCATTGGTTTGATCTTGCTACTTGGTCAGCTGGATGAAACCAACCCAACCTCCGACTTGATGCGCTTGCTGTCGTCCACCTTGAGTGCTCCGTAGAGTCGTGGAGGGCTAAGCTCGTCGGCAAGACGAGTACCATGTTTGTGCCAGCCGATGTCTCATCATCGGCTTTCCTCTGTTTGGGGCGCCACTCCATTTTCCGTGGACGACCCTCTTCATCCAGGGTTCGCTGAACTTTTGCAGCCAGATCAGGCCGTGCCTTCCTTAGCGTATGCAGGTACAACCTTTCGGCTTCCTCCGAGCCGCGCAATCGCTGAACCCTGCGCTTTTGGGAACGGCTGAGTCCGTCAGGGCACCACCTTGGCCGGTGATACCTGTCTTCTTCCACTTCTCCCTCGTCTTCTGAATCCTCAAGATCTGCCCAACGAGGTGACTCAGCGCGTTTGCTTTGTGACGGGAGAGGCCCTAGGCGCTCGAACACAGACACGTTGGCTGCCTCCTTCTTTTTCTGATTACATTCTGGGCAATTGCCGATTGTGGGCAATCGGCTCATTCCTGAATCCCAGCAGTGTACCGAAGAAGGGGCAGTCCCAATGCCCGGCGTTGTCGTCTTGCTCCCTTGATGCTTCCGTGGCATAGCGCTCATGCTCCTCCTCATCGTGATCCTCGCCGACGATATCTTCTCGGCTTCTCTAGCCAAACGATCTTCTCTATCACCGTAATAGGGTCGCCGGCGTTGACCATACCGATTAACATATTTGTTGAGGAGGTGATCGAGAGAGGGTCGCTGATATCTTATATTCTTCACCTCTCCCTCTCGTGACATAGCGCTTGCCATCATGACGGAGCCGATCGCATGGAGCGGCCTCATCCGTATCCTTGCTGTGAGAGCAGCTGCCCTCATCTCCATCTTTGCCGGAGTGGTTTCCAGTGCCCTACCATGTTGATGCCGAACGAGGGGCCTGGCTGGCAACCTTCGGGGTAGGTAATTCCTACCATGTTAACGGCGGGGAAGGGTTGGGTGTCGACCTTCACGGCGCATCGGTTGAAAATTAGCCGCCCCTTCTCTATCGCCGCTTGGATGTGCCGACGCCACACCCGGCAGTCGTTGGTGGCATGGGAAAGCGAGTTGTGGAATTTGCGATACGGCTTTCCGTTTAGCTCTTTCGCCGTGGGGAACTTGAGACCTTCAGGAACCGTCAACCGTTTCTCCTTAAGCGAGGAGGTCGAAGATTTGTTCGAGTCTTGGTCACGTCAAAATCAAATCCCCGGGCGGCCCCGGTGGCTTTACCCATTTGCAGGCCACGGGGTTCCTCCCCGAGTCCACTCAGCCATCGCTATCTCTTGGCCTCCCGCAGGCACTTCATCCTCCTCCGTATCGACCATGACTACTGCACGCTTGAACTTGTCTTGGTACAGGTCGGGATGGCGCTGTTCATATGCCGATAGTTTCGAACCATGTGCGCCGAGTGAGGGATAATCTGCTTGGGAGGCCATGTCCTTGAGCTGTGTTGCAAGGCCTCGCTACTGCCAACTCGATCGCTTCCTTTTCAGTTATACGAACCGAATAACATCGGTTCCTAAGATTCCTGAAGCGCTCGGATGTATTCTCGTCACCGTTTCCCCGCGCTTCGACGTAGTTGTGCTAGATCGGCAATGCCGGACTCGGAAGCTTCGAATGGTATTGCATATGGAACTCGTTCTTCCAATTGCTTCCAAGACCGGATGGAGTTCGCCGGTAGAGAGGTGTACCATCCAAAAGCCGATCCCGTGAGGGACTGTGAAAAGAGCCTCACGCGTAGCTGATCCGACACCGAAGCCGGTCCTAGTTGAGCCAAATATCGGCCGACGTGCTCGATGGAGCCGGAGCCATCCGATCCACTGAATTTGGAGAAGTCGTGGAGCCGATATTTTGGTGGCAGCGGGATCATCTCGTAATCGTCAGTGGTACGGCTTGGAATAGCCGACCGCCCTTCTTTTCGGCATCATGCCGAACCGGTCTCTCGCATGGTACCGATCCGATCCGCCGTGCTGGCCGTAGGAGTTGCACTCCGAAGATTCGCCGGGGTGGCGTACTTGGCCTGCCACATTTGCTTTTCCAGCTCCGAGCCGCCGCGCAGGAGCTGGGCTCGGGAGTTTCGTCGGTGTGGCGTATTTAGTTAGCCACGTCTCGCTCTGTCGCCGACGTTCCTCCCGTCTTCGCCGGAGTCCCCGATGTTGTGGCCTGGTTTGTGAGTGCCCGGCCACCACAATCCGGCACATACATGCACGCGTATCCATGAGGGATCTCCTTAGGCGCCTCCATTAAGAACTGGTAGTCACTGGGGTCGCCACCAATTCTGTAGACGAGGAATGCCGGTGTAGTCGGCACTTCAGCTGGTGCTGCCAACGTAAACGGCAGCGGTGGACGGGACTGGAGAGGCAACTCTCCTTGATGAGTCCCGAGAGCTGGTCCTGACGGCGAGTACCGGTGGCTCATGATCTCTCGGATCACGCGCAGGGCGACACGCTCCAAGCACGTTAACCAAGTTCTCGTAGTGGCGGTGTAGCGAGTGAGCCACCGGGTAGTTGATCTCTTGCCGCGACCCCTGGTGCGTTCCTCCGACGGGGAAGAAAGGTCTACCCCATCGAGTGCACCTTCCGGTGAGAACCCCTTCCATCCGATGCCACCGAACGGGTTCTCTGAAAAGAGCCGATGAGGTCGGCTTCGAGGGTAGCCTTGATCTCGTTGTATTGCTTCTTGAGGTCGTCAGGCAGATCCTCGTAGGTGACTGGCGTGCCGTCCGCCATCTTAGATGTAGATGGCGATGTGGTTGATGTAGGCGTTCGTCCCACCGGGCGTGCCAGAATGTGTTGACTGCCAAAACCCACCGGCGGGCAGCGGCCTTGTCAACACTGTAGAGCCGGGGGGAGCCTAGAGCTGCGGCTGGCCGAGACCCCTCCGAGCGACGGCCCGCAATGCTCTTCTCGGTCACACGCGGCGTTGCGAAGTGCAGGGCGTGCCACCCGACCTATACCCGGTCGGGAAGGTGATGAGATTGCCTCGCTTAGTTTCCTCGCAGGGCATACATGTAAACGTTAAATACGAGCCTCGATCGGCTCTCGAGTTATCCCGTGAATCGGCTCAAAGAGCCGATCCACCCATGATCCGTACGGGGTGTACGAATACTTGGTGGTCCTGCTTGATCAAGATGAAGCTAATGAGATCTACGACGATTTAGGGTTTTCACCACATAATCGGATCATCCTACTCCAGGTTGGGCCGGATGGCCACGCACGGTGCTCGTAAGCCGATCCTAAACAAGGCCAAAAAACCAACATGAAGTTGATCCTAGGAACATCCCGTTTAGGACTTGCGAACGCCACCCTACGTGCCACAGGATCCTCCCCCTTTGTAAGGCCAAACTATTGCAGATATTAAACTAATCCTTGTAGAACAAGGAGCAATCGTAACGGATCAGATCTACTAAATAATGATCAAGCGGGGTGCCGCCCCACACCCGAGATAGGCGTGAGGACGGCTAGATATGCAAGGGTTGCACTACGTAAGCATGCTTAAACGAAGAACAATGCTAACCCTAACACATCTAATGATAACTACGTTGCTCGCCATCAAAAGCGCTTCAAGACGAGCAACGCATGAACAACGTGGGGCTTGTGCTGCCTAGATCGCAAGATGCGATCTAGGCAGCATGTCGCTTACCCGATAGAAACCCTCGAGACGAAGGAGTTGGCGATGCGCCGAGATTGGTTTGTTTTTGGGGTTGAACGTGAGTTGTTGTTTATTCCATAAACCCTAGGTACATATTTATAGTCCAGGGGACTTTCTAATGCGGGCGTGCACTAAACCGTGCACGACTAAGATTCTATCTCTTATAATAAACTACTAAGTAAAGATACACGGGCAACTCAGCCCAAGACCCTTCGTGCCAGGCCGCCTTAGAATCCTTCCACAGGTAATCTTCCAAGCCCGGCCCACCTCTGGATTCGTCTAAAATCTGGTGATAACATGGTCTGAAAAAGCTGGGCTGCACACTGGATTTGCTGAGATGGAAGGCACAGGCAGGTGTAGCTGACTCGGCATTTGAAAACTTGCTGAAAATGTTGAAGAATATGTTTCCAAAGAATAACGAGTTGCCCGCCACTACGTACGAAGCAAAGAAGGTTGTCTGCCCTCTAGGTTTAGAGGTTCTCGAAGATACATGCATGCATCAACGATCGCATCCTCTACCGCGGTGAATACGAGAATTTGAATGAATGCCCGGTATGCACCGCATTGCGTTATAAGATCGAGGCGATGACCCCGGTGACGATGTTGAGGGCCGTAAACCCGTGAAGAGGGTTCCCGCCAAGGTGATGTGGTATGCTCCTATAATACCACGGTTGAAACGTCTCGTTCGGGAACAAAGAGCATGCCAAGTTGTTGCGATGACACAAAGAGGACCGTAAGTCGGACGGGGAGTTGAGACACCCCGCAGATGGAACGCAATGGAGAAAGATCGACATAGAGTTCAAAGATTTTGTAGCCGACGCAAGGAACATAAGATTTGGTCTAAGTACGGATGGCATGAATCCTTTTGGCGAGCGTAGCTCCAGCCATAGCACCTGGCCCGTGACTCTATGCATCTACAACCTTCCTCCTTGGTTGTGCATGAAGCGGAAGTTCATTATGATGCCGTTGCTCATCCAAGGTCCGAAGCAACCCGGCAACGACATCGATGTGTACCTAAGGCCATTAGTTGATGAGCTTTTACAGCTGTGGGGCAGACTCGGTGTCCGTGTGTGGGATGAGCACAAAGAAGAGGAATTTGACCTACGAGCGTTGCTTGTCGTAACCATCAACGATTGGCTCTGCTCTTAGTAACCTTTCGGGACTCGTCAAATAAGGGATACAATGCATGCACGCACCGCTTACATGAGACCGAAAGTGTACATTTGCCAAATTGTAAGAAGAACGTGTACCTTGGGCATCGTCGATTTCTTCCGAAAGGTCATCCAAGAAGAAAGAAAGGCAAGCATTACAACGGCAAGGCAGATCACCGGCCGAAGCCTCGCGGAACACACCGGTGCCGAGGTATTTGATATGGTCAAGGGTTTGAAAGTCATCTTTGGAAAGGGTCCTGGCGGACAATCAGTTCCGAAGGGAGCCGACGGGCACGTAGCCATGTGGAAGAAGAAATCTATATTCTGGGAGCTAGAATATTGGAAAGTCCTAGAAGTCCGCTCCGCAATCGACGTGATGCACGTTACGAAGAATATTTGCGTGAACATCCTAAGCTTCTTGGGCGTGTATGGGAAGTCAAATGATACAAAGGAAGCACGGCAGGACCAAGCAAAGTTTGAAAGACCCCGATGACCCGCATCCGGAACGGTTTCAAGGTCGTGCCAGCCTACGCTCCGACCAAAGAAGAGAAGGTCATATTTTTTGAATGCCCGAGCAAGTATGAAGGTCCCGTCAGGATTCTCGTCCAATATAAAGGGAATAATAAACATGGCGGAGAAAAAGTTCCAAAACCTGAAGTCTCACGACCGCCACGTGATGATGACGCAATTGCTTCCGATTGCTTTGAGGGGCTCCCTGCCGGAAAATGTTCGAGTAGCCATTGTGAAGCTATGTGCATTCCTCAATGCAATCTCTCAGAAGGTAATCAATCCAGAAGTTCTACCACGGTTACAGTAACGATGTGATCCAATGTCTTGTCAGTTTCGAGTTGGTGTTCCCGCCATCCTTCTTCAATATTATGACGCACCTCCTGGTTCACCTAGTCGATGAGATTTCCATTCTCGGTCCTGTATTTCTACACAATATGTTCCCCTTCGAGAGGTTCATGGGAATATTAAAGAAATATGTTCGTAACCGTGCTAGGCCGGAAGGAAGCATCGCCAAGGGCTATGGAAATGAGGAGGTAATTGAGTTTTGTGTTGACTTTGTTCCCGACCTTAAGCCGATTGGTCTTCCTCGATCGCGGCACGAGGGGAGACTAAGTGGAAAAGGCACGATCGGAAGGAAATCAACGATATGTATGGACGGCCATTCTCTCGACCGAAGCACACCACACGGTTCCGACCAATTCCAGCTTGGTGGCTCCGTACTTTGAGAAACACAAGAATATTTTACGCTCGGACAACCCCGGGAAGCTCCGAATCCTGGATTAGGAAGGCCCACATGGAGACTTTCGGCGGTTGGTTGAGAAAACATTTAATGAGTGACGAAGATGTTGTAGATCAGTCTGTACATGTTGGCCAAGACACCATCTTCGACTATAACGACTTTCCAAGGGTACGAGATAAATGGGAATACATTTTACACGATCGCCCAAGATAAAAAGAGCACCAACCAAAACAGTGGTGTCCGCTTTGATGCAGCAACCGAGAATGGGCAAAAGGTCACATATTATGGTTACATAGAGGAGATATGGGAACTTGACTATGGAGCCCAGCAAGAACGCCACCAAGTTTGTCAGCCAATGCGGAGCCGTTGTTAGAGACAACGTCTCGATCACCCGCCAGGAGTGGAATGAGCCAAAGAAGGCACGTGTTGGTTTCACTTTTGTCGATAAGAGAGAAAAAAAGATTGCTTCAACAAGCTTATGGAACATTTCGTTCTACCTCCGGAATACCGCAAATACGATGAGGAGGGTAACAAGATTGCGGAAAACAAGAAGAGGCGCAAGCTAGTCAAACCAGTTCGCTCTTTCTAGGATGGCCAACGCATTCCGGAAATACAAGCAAAATCTAGCCCATGACTTTGTCAACCAGGGCAAGACTCCGGATTTCAAAGGACAATATGAGAAACTGCAACATGATTGGCTAGAATTTGTGAAGCAAAAGAAATCGGAGCAGTTCCTTGAACTATCGAAAAAAATAAGGAAAATGCGGCCAAGAAGGAGTACAATCATAAAATGGGGCCGGGAGGGTATCGCTTTTGGCAGCCTAGGTGGGAGAAGATGGAGAACGAGCTGAGGGCGCGAGGAATCCGTCTAGGTACGGAGGGATGGGACCCAAGGGCCAAAAGCTGGTGGTACGGGCATGGGGGATCGCTGAACCCGGAGACAGGGGAGTGTGTTTACCGGGGCAAAATAATTACACCCACCAAAAAGCTTATTGAGGCAATGAGGGATGCTCAAGAGGGGAGGATCAAGTTCAACGGAGAGAACGACGCCACGACAAAAGCCCTCGGGAATCCCGAACACGGAGGACGTGTACGAGGCATGGGGCCCATTCCGTGGAAAATAGGGTTCCCCGGAACGATGACCCGTACGGTTACGTGAAGCCGTAAGAGAAAGATGGATCGGGAAAAAGATGTTGTGGCGCAGCTTGGTAACGGAAATGGATGTGATGAAGAAAACCGTGAGTGTACTAGTAGCCGAAAGAGAGGCAGCTCGGGCGCAGCATGAAGATCATCCAATGGATCTCGGAAGCCAGCAGCGGAGAAGAAGCAGCGTGGCTTCCACGGAGGCCTCACCGGCTGGTGCACCGACGATAGAAATTACTGCACCGGAGCCTGTGGTGGTCGAAATTACTGCACCGGAGCCTCCTCGCTACCCCGTGGACGATATAAAGGAGATGAAAGCATGTCATCTGTATTATCCTATCGGGAACATGTCCATGAAGGTAGCCATCGGCGAGTGCTTTACCACCTGGAGCACTCCACCACAACAACCCCATTCAAGATGGCTATGCTCGTGTCACGGTGGAGGAGATAGTCCAAGGGTTTGAGGACCCGGACATTGACATTGCTACACCCGAAGGGGTGAAAAGACTTGGAGATGTCAAGCGCCGATTCATTCTATGGCGAAGAAATTTATCAAGTTTCCGGGCGAGGCGCCAACAAGTCCACCCCCGTACGGTGGTGGTGGTGGCGGTGGCGGTGACGGTGGCGGTGGCGGTGGCGGTGACGGTGGCGGTGGCGGTGACGGTGGCGGTGGTGCTTCACCTAATACACCTCATTCACGTCGGCCGACGCCGCCCCCCGATCCTCGTCCGGCGGGTGATCGGACACCGGTACCGCCCCCAATCCACCTCCGGCGAAGAAGCGAGCAGTCCCGGGTTATTAACCCGGACCCTTACGTACCTAAGAAAACAAAGGTACCGGAGGTATCACCGAAGCCTCTCCCCACGAGGCCTTGGGAAAGTAGTGCCGAGGAAGTCGAGGCGGCGCGGCTGCTGATTTAGAGAAATGGAAGGCGAGCGTCAAGAAGAAAATAGAGGGCGAGCCCAAGCCGAGTATATTCGACAAGGAAAAGCGATGGGCTAAGTCATTTTTGAACACACCGTCCCAAGCCGCGAAGAATCTGCACGCGACGACTATTTACGTGAACTTCGTAGGCAAGCACTCGCGTTCAAGAGGAACCAAGAGTCTGCGGAGAAGAAAGCCTTGGAGGACGAGGCCGAGACAAAATTAGAAAGGGGGAAAGAAGTTGCCCAGCTCGGGGAACAAAGTAAACAATCGATCGCCCCACTCATAGTGCAAGCCGCCGGTCCGGATGCCCCCGATATCATAGCAGCTGCGGCAGCACATGGATTGACTGTAGAAAGTGCCAGAGAACAAGCGGCCGACTTAGGTATCACTCTTCGTGCACTGTTAGGCCTTGATGAGGCGCCAATGAAGGACGTATTATTTACATATGTGAAGAATGGCCCTCTCATCGAGCCTGCGCAGGAAGAGGATCTACCTCGACAAATGAAAGGTCTGCTAAATTGGTACAAGGGTTACATAAAACATAAAGACGCCAAAGACTATATCTATGCGGAAGTTAGATATGAGCATCACTTCAAGGCCCGCATCAAATCAAAGAGACGTCCAGGAACATCACAAAATTCATCTCTAAAAATGTCTGAAATGTCCAAGACGCACCGAATCAGGGAGACGGAAGCGGCAACTCCCCAGGCGCACGCGAATTAGGCAACCGCGTCTCAAGAGCAGCGCTCGATCCGCACAAAATCTTGGGACGCCGCCAACAGATAAACCAAAGCCACCAAACAAGAAAGAGAGGGGATCCAACTAGAAATCACACGGATAGCGAGAAGAATTTGGCCAGAAGAAAAATATAAAAAAAATATTTCGAGATTCCTTAGTTTCGGAGATCATAACAAAAATTGTATCTTGGGTATCATTTATTTCGAGATTCCTTGAACAAAAGACAGAAAAGATCAGAACAACATAAGAACCAGAAAAAAATGCTATAGCAGAGACATGCACTCCGGTAGCATCTCATGTTGAACACGCATGGCTTGAACAGAAATTAACACAAAGAAAACAGATTGAGAGAGAAAAAAGCTTCTTCTAGGAATTAGGACATTCTCCAGATTCGTTTCTCAGAAGAAGCTTTTCTCTAGAAGATCAGTTACATATACTAGAACTAGAGAAGCCAAGTGAGTTGAGCAACAAAGAAAAATAGTACACGAGGAAGAGAATCGGGAAAAGAGCAAGCTCCTTTCATTAGTTGACACAGTAATTAGGCAACAAAACAAGCATTAAGGAGCTCCGCTGGCCGATGCAAGGCACAAGTGCGACGGGTCATGGTCGGGGAGGAGCGGTGTTGGTCTCTCGCATACCAATATGTGAGCATCAGAGCAAGTTCTTCAGGCAAGCAAATTTGGAGCAGAGCATTGCTAAAACCACCCAAAAAAAATGGCACCAGAATTTGGACGTAAAATTATAAGAGAGAATAAGAGGAGATCAAACCATCCGAAATAAAATTGGACAAATAAAATTCAATTTAAGCAAAGAGGACAAGCACCAATTGCAACTATGGACAAGCAAGAACATAAGGTGACATCGAAGTCTAAAAAATCAGAACGAATAAAAGATTCGGAGGTGGTCTGCCAAAACTTGACCAATAAGGAGAAATTTCAGTGCGAAGGAGAGACAGACTCCAGGCAAATCTAAACTCTACATTGAAATTTCAGTATGGAGAGGAGAAATTTCAGTGCGAAGGAGAGACAGTCTCCAGGAAAATCTAATCCCTATATTGAAATTTCAGTATGGAGGAGGCAGCCTGCAGGCTAATTAGTCCCTACGAAAATTCGGAAAGAAGAAAAGATGAGATCCCAATGACACCAGACCCACTGTTCTCTCATTTTTTTTCCTTTATTTAAAAATGAACATTGGATCTGGATCGAGAACAAAACATGCACAACAAATCAACATAAGGTGACATCCATCGAAGTCTAAAAAATCAACATCAACCTGAATCGCTTAAATAGTGAAGCAAAATACAGATCGTAGATAGAGAGGAGGTGAAGCAAATCTAGATAGAAAAAAAAATGGAAAACACAAATCAAGTCCTGGGAAAAGCAACCAAAGGAAACATGGCCCAGCCATGGCGACCGACCGCGAAACATGGCCCAGCCATCACAAATCGAGTCTCCGGGAAAAGCAATCGAAGGAATCTTCCCCAGCCACCGTGGTTGCCTCCTCACAGACGCGGCCTGTGAGAGGCTGTGGCGGCCGTACGCGAGGAGGAACTGCAGCTCCAGATCAAAAAAAGAAATCACAAAACGAGAGCGAGATGGGGATACGGGATTAGGCTCGCACGGAAGCAGCAACGCGGCGTGCGGATCTAGGATGTGATTGGCGCGCCGGGCTTGATCACGGTGCGGATGGGCGGGCTGGTGTGCCGGCTCGTCATCCCTCCCCTGTGGATGCCAACTCGCGAGGGGGCTCGAGCTGGGGAGCTTCCGATACGGCGGGGAAGCAGCCGGCTCGCGGGAAATCATGAGGAGCGGGGGAGCCCGGTCGGCGGCATGGATTTGGGGGAGCGGCAGGGCGGGGTTGGGGACGAGCGGGAAGGAGACGACGGCTCGGATGCGGTGCTGCCGCCAGGGGAAGGAGGCGGCGCGGAGTGCGGGTGCACGTCGGGGAAGGAGGCCGAGCGGTGGGCTGATTTGACACGGATGGTGAGGGAACGCCGGCGACAGGGGCGCTTGGTGGATGTGGGGATTGGGGTTGGTAGTGGTGCGGTGGTGGTGGTATCACGTGGGGTCGTGGGGAAAAGGACGGGCGAGGGAGGAGAGTGCGGGTGGGTTGGTGGTGGGTTTCAACGAGGCGCGGAAGAAACCTCGGCTCACGGCGTCAGTTTAGATGAAGGGTGGAAAACATCCTATATGCTGATCCAACGGTAGAATAAGGGTGCACAGCTAGACATGTGAGTAGGTGGCTATTTCCTATATATATATATATATATATATATATATATATATATATATTGTCCTAACTATCTTGTTGTGTACGCTATTATGCAGAATGAAGAAGCGGGAAATGCGAATAAGGAACATCCATGATGCTGGGTTCATTGACCCACACATCGTTAATTCATATGTGTTAGAACACCACCCCGCCGACGTGGAGGAAGACCTGTGGCGGTTTATTAGAAAACAGCAACAGATAAGTGATATTCTATTTCCTTACCATTTTGGGTGAGTGTTTCTGTCTTGAGCACATTCTCTTTTGTTTACTCCATGCATGGTATGTGGCTAATCGATGAGTTATGCATGATCTGTGCATGTATCGTGTCCGCAGGTTCCACTGGATTCTTATGGTAATTAAAGTTCAGACCTCCTCAGTTCTCGTCCACGACTCTCTGAATATGGATCCGGCGCTTTGGGGCGACATGAGAAAAATGATGCAAAAGTAATTATTTTCATTCATTTGCGCTCTATATCGATCGGCCTATTTCGTTCATCATTTCCTAATATCAAGTAACTAATTAATAACTCTCTTGTTTATTTAATTTTCTTTGCCTCGTAGGGTTTGGAGACGGTTCGTAGATACCAAGGTCGGTGAATTCAAAAAAGAGCTAAATTTTAAAATGGCAGTGCGGACGAGTGGGGATACTCAGCCACCGGGGACCAATCTATGTGGATACTATGTTTGTGAGAGGATCCGGAGATACTGCAATGAGCGGGACCAGAAGTGTGAGAACAACATCCTGAGGAATAACCTCCGGAAGACGCTTAGTCCAGAAGCTCGCTTCCGACCACTTCAAGAGGAACTAGCTGGATGGTTGGCGAGGGAAGTCATCGATCCTAGAGGAGAACACTATTACGATGACGTAGAACTTTATATGCACCAGAATTTGTAACTAACTTGTTCAAAATTGTATATGGTCATCCGATATTGAATATATATTGTATATGGTCATCCGATATTGAATATATATTGTATATTCCTCTTGAATTCTTTTTGGTTCTAATTTCAAATTTGTTTGAAATTGTACATTCATATGCATGTATGTATACAGTACCGTAGAATATGTGAAACTCCTTCAAAATTAAAACCCAAAAGAAATAAAATAATAAAAATTAAAAAGAAACCAGATTTAGGGGGAGGGGGGCTAAACCCTAAACCCTGCGGAGGCCTTTAGTCGCGGTTGGCCAGAAGAACCGCGACTAAAGGTCCTCCGCCCTGGCGCTCGCCTGCGGCCCACGTGGACGGGCCTTTAGTCGCGGTTCGTAAGGAACCGCGACTAAAGGGGGGCCTTTAGTCGCGCTACTTTGGTCGCGGTTGCGCCACCGCGACTAATGGCAGTTGCCAACCGCGACCAAAGCCCCTTTTTCCACCAGTGGGTCTTCGTGCGATCAGCGCCGTGGCTGCCCCTCCACGCCGCGCATGTGTGCGGACGAGAGACATGCGACGCGATCACTCCACGTTCCAGCGCCTCAGGACGGGACATGATTGGTTGATTGTGCAGCAGAGGTCAGGAGGCACAGACGACAGGTTAGTGTTAGAGATGAAGCACAAAGATGACGGTACTTAACCATTTTGCAACGTCGTCTCTGGTCAGGCCGACTAAGGCCGCGTAGTGAGGTGCAGGCAGGCAGGCCAAGGCCGGCCGTGTCCTGGCTTTCTTGGAATCGTATTCAAAACATCACCTTGTGATTTTCTTGGGGAAAAGAATATCACCATGGCCGGCGCTTGCCCGAGCTTCCTTCCTGTGCGTCCGAAGCATGAAGCGTCAGTAGCTTGGAACCGATGATCTGTGGTGGGCAAAATTGATGGTTTTTTTTTGGTAGAATCGGCAAACTCCTTTCACCTGTCACGTGGAGAACTAGTCGCTAGTGGGCTTTGAGCGGTTCCTGCATCGCACCGAGGTTTTGGACTGCCCGCGACCGTTGAGCGACGTCGTCATTGACGAGGACGGACGTCGAGGTCGACGTACAAGGTTGATACGGTCCACGATCGAAAGCTGCCACCCTTCTCCTGGAACTCTGGGAGTCTGCGAGGTCAGGGCGGGACATGATTGGCTGATTGTGCAGCGGACGACGGCAGAGTCAGAGACGAGAGGTTAGTGTTGCAGACGAAGCGCAAATTAAGGTTACTACCACTAGTAGAAAATGGCAACAGTCCCGGTTTATCTGGGTCATCAGTTCCAGTTTTCGAACCGGGACAAAACAGGCGGGACTAAAGGCTCAAACCTTTAATCCCGGTTCAAATATACACCGGGACCAAAGGCCTCGCCACGTGGTGCGATCAGGGGGCTCGTGGTGGAGGACCTTTGGTCCCAGTTCGTGATACGAACCGGGACTGGAGGGTCTCTGCCGCGGCAGAGAAAATGTCCGCTCCAAACTCAACCTCTGCCGCGGCAGAGAAACTGACCGTTTATCTGCCGCGACAGAGTTTCTGGTTTTTATATTATTCATTCAATTCTGCAATGTATACATCATTCAAGAAACCACAAGCGTCATCATGTATATATAGACATCGTCATGAAATACAGCACAAGTAATGCATGTTTACAATATATAAAGCCGGGCCAAAGGTATCATATCTATTCATATCCCTAACTTATAAGTACGAACTCCCGATGGTATTCTCCATTTCGAGCTATGACCTCGCTAAGAAAGAATCCCGCAATTTCCTCTTGAATTGCTCGTATGCGATCCTCCGTTAGGAGAGAGTCCCGCATGCGTTCCATCTAAATTAAAAAAAGAAGATCAATATATATGAATGGAACTCAATACAATTGATGGTAATAAAATAAGATTAATTGTGAAAAAATGTTCACGTACACGAGTGTCTTGTATAGCCTCTTCCGGGTCCCTCTGATAGGTCATCTCGCGAATGAACTCGCAGACGTAGTATCTACATAAGTTTCGGGTTCCGGCTTCAAACACTTTACGAAAAAATAGTTCGATCAAACTAATAATCTTGCATGGTATTGAAATAAAATATCAAAGAGATTCGCGTACATAGGTATATATATAATACTCCCTCCGTTCCTTTCTATAGTGCCTATTCTATTTTTGCACGGAAATTAGCGCAAGCAATTTTTTGACACAAAACCCCCAAGCGATCTTAGAAACAAAATACGAAACTGAAATCAGATCTCAGAAAATAATCTTGTTTCCATAACCGATCGCGCCATGTACTCCCTCTCTCCCGTTATTCTTTCCATAATCAGATTGATTTCCACATTTTCTGGACGGGAACAAATTGGTTTCCTGATTTACTGGACAGGAACAGATTTGTTTCCAGATTTTCTGGATGGAACATATCGGTGGAAGGAGTCTTTGCAAAAAAATATAGCTTTACTCTTATATTCTGAAACAAAAGCGAAAAAACAATAGGCATTATAGAAAGAAACAGAGGGAGTACTAGTTACAGGGCGATCTTTAAATGTAAGCTCCGGTTTCCATTTACCCGGAACAATATTGATGAACCGTTTCCAAGCCCTGCCCGGCAAAGAAAAAATGAGTAAATGAGTTACTGATTAGTTGATGACATCATCGAATGAGAACAGATGAAGATGCCGACACGATATTGATTGAAATTACCTCTAGAGCAGGGCAGCCATGTTCGCCCATTCCCCATGGTCTTTATGTTTCGAGTTTATGACAAGTACTACTCCTTTCTTAAGCTCAATGATTAGGAGAATATAGTGGAAGCTGCACACGCATAACTCGCCGGATTATTTAGACTTCACATCGAGTAAGTGAAATCGAATGTACGTAAGACAGTTATAACACTCACTTGAAGTTGTAAGAAAAGAATATTTCCTCTTTGTTTGCTTGCTTTAGTAAAAACATTAGCATGTTGTCCTCTGTGTCATTGGCGTACCGTCGAACCGTAACTTCATGAACAGTGTTTGGGTCAATGAACCCGATGTCATAGAGCCTGCCTTTTTTGCATTCAAGCATATTCATTCTACATAATATATAGCGTACAAAAAGAATATTGTGAGAATAATTGTTAGTGCAAATAAATGAGCTTAGCTACATACTTAATTACATAAATAAATCACTTACAGGCAGTAGCAACTGATGATAGATTTGTCGAGGGCGTCTTGACTGAATAACTGAAATAGTTCTTCAAACTCAAGGTTTATCTCCTCCTTCCCCCGTAATGCTCATCTCTAAGTCCCACCCTGAGGTAGCGTTCCGCGTTCCGACAAGCTTGCAGGTACCATTCATGCAACCTTCGCATCTTAGTCTCTAGACGCGCGAACTCACCAGGTTTGATGAGATCCTTTCCGTATTGATACTTGTTTCTGACTTCAGCCGTTGGATAGTAATCATCGTACCGAACATCTGCTCCAAGATCTCTAGCCGAACGTTCGATCATGGATGCCATCTTCGGGTCATCATAGGAGTGCACGACGAAGGGGAGTATCGATTGATTTTCCTGTTGTCCGAGCTAGGAATTTTTTTCGCTTTCCTCGCTCTAGAGGATCGTCACCGCCATCATCCAGAATACCATCGGCTATGAGGTTAGCCATGAATTCTTCTTGGGCTTCGTTTCTGTGAGCGTCCATAGTTTCTGCAACGACTAGCAAGTTGTAGGAACCATCATATAATCACATATATAGATATTAATTCAGGATAATGTAGAAAACGTAAATTGGTGTTACAAATATATTCATTAACTAAGGTACGATAATGTAGTGCTGAAAGCATATAGTGCAGTTACATGCATATATAGCTCGGGTCCATTTTTATTTAACCCTTATACATCACTAGCTAGAACCTCTCAACGGCGCCGACCGGATCTTGAGCCGCGCCGGGTGAACACCCAAAGCCACGGAACAATCACAGGATCATAGCTCACGTGAGATCCCTGCAGAACTGACCATCCGGTCCTATACATGGTCTCCAACAGATGCAGGCAACGGCGAACGTGCTCGTCCTCCTCTGTGATGCGCTGAGCTACCACCTCTTGCGGGGCCGGCTCCCTCTGAAACGACCGTGGCCCACGTGACCTCGACCAGAGAAGATCCGGGTCGACGACGGGACCCGGATTCCGCACCAAGGTGCGCGCTCCGGAAGATAACACCTCCTAGTGTCACCCCGGTAAGCCTAGTCCCGGACCTCCCCCATCAACAACATCTGGTCCACAATGGTCCCAGACCCTCCATGACGCGGCGGGCGCGGCATCGTAGCTTTGAAAACATAATATTGTGCTAAATAAACTAACTATATATACATAATACTAATATAGTTCTATAGTAAGTATATATTTCTAACTAATACTAATAGTAATATTTAGTAAGAAAATTTATTTATAACTAACAAATTTCACTAACACAAATATTTAACTAAAAATATTTCTAACAATATTTCTAACATAAATATTTCTAACTAACAAATTTCACTAACACAAATATTTCTTACACAAATATTTCTAAAATTATTTCTAACCAACAAATTCACTAACACAAATATTTCACTAAAATTATTTCTAACATAAATATTTCTCACCAACAAATTACACTAACACAAATATTTCTAACTAACAAATTTCACTAACACAAATATTTCTAAAATTATTTCTAACTAACAAATTTCACTAACACAAATATTTCACTAAAATTATTTCTAACTAACAAATTTCACTAACACAAATATTTCTAACACAAATATTTCTAACACAAATATTTCTAACTAACAAATTTCACTAACACAAATATTGTAAAATTATTTCTAACTAACAAATTTTACTAACAATTCTAACTAACCATTTTCACTAACAATTTTCACTAACTAATATTATAGAGTTCTAACTAAATATTTTCACTAACCCTCACAAAAATTATTTATAACTAACAAATTAACACTAAAACAATTAAAATATTAAAAAAAAAACAAATGCATATGTGTGACGGCCAGTCGGTCGGCCGGAGGAGGAGGGAGAGCAGGGGCTTACCGCCGGAGGAGGAGGCAGCTGGTGGCGTCGGAGGCGTGTATGGCGTGGAGGCGGTCGGAGGAGGTGGTCGGGGGCGGAACGGCGGCCAGCGTGGTCGCACGCGGTAAAGGGGAGACGAGCGGCGGGGCCGGGCGCGCGCGCAGGAGGGCAGTGCGGTGGGCGTCAAGGGCGGACAGTGGCGCAGCTGGCGGTGGCGCAGTGGGCGGCGGCGCAGCGGACGATGCGGTGGGCGGCGCGCGGCGGTGACGCATTCGAAAAACGGGCAGCCTGGCGGCGTCTGTGTGGTTGTCTCCGCGCGGAGACGAAGTGTGCAGTTATAGCGGAGGGGCCTTTGGTCCCGGTTGGTGGCACGAACTGGGACCAAAGGGGGGCCTTTGGTTCCGGTTCGTGGCACCAACCGGGACCTAAGGCCTATTTTGGCTGCCTTTTCCCCTACGCGCGCAAATTAACCCTTTGGTCCCGGTTCATGGCACGCACCGGGACCAAAGGGCATATTTGTATGTCTCTCTTCAAATAATTTTGTTTCCCATCTTATTTCAAATAAAAAAATAACATATGATATATCAAAATATTTAGAAAATAAATCTCTATGTAAGAAAAGTATAATTTATTCATTTTGAACATTTAAAATATTTACATTCCTTATGAATATGAATTTGAATAACTTTTGAATATGAATTTAGTTGAATCACTTATGAATTTGAATTTGAATAACTTATGAATATGAATTTGAATATGAATTTGAATAACTTACGAATATGAAGTTGAATAACTTATGAATATGAATTTGAATATGAAGTAGAATAACTTATGAATTTGAAGTTGAATATGCATAACTTATGAATATGAAGTTCACTAACTTATGTCTAAGACGGCTAACCATCTAACCTTTAGTCCCGACTGGTGGGTGCAAACGGGACTAAGATTCTTGGTGGGATAAGAACGTGTGTGCAACCATTAGTACCGGCTGGTGGGGAAGTTTCCCGCCACGAAGCCGCGTGGGAGATTTCCCGCCTACACGTCTCTATAAATAGCTCCTATGTCCCTGTCTCCCACTTCACTCACCGAACCCTAGCTAGCCCATTTCACACTGCCTCCAAAGCCGCACCCGCCGCCGGTGGAGGTGGACCCGCAGCTCGCGGAGATAGAGGAGTGGGAGGAGCTGCAGCAGCAACTGCGGCAGGAGGCGGCAGCTAGGAGGGCAGCGGCGGATGAGGTGGACCCACAGCTCACAGAGATAGAGGAGTGGGAGGAGGCGGCTCTAGCGGCTACCATAGAAGCATTTGAGAGTCAGAGTCTCCAGGAGCTACATAAGAGGGAGCGTGTGACGGATCTGGATAGTGAGGAGATGCATAAGCGTCGTTGTGAGGAGGAGCTGCAGCTGCTGCTGCGGCAGGAGGCGGCAACCAGGAGGGCAGCAACGGATGCGTGGAAGAACTAGTCGAAGTCGTTACTTTGGTTTAAATTTAGTTAATGTATCTAGTTAAATTCCAATAAAGTTATAGCCGTTACTTTGGTTTAAATTTAGTTAACGTATCTAGTTAAATTTCAATAAAGTCGTTGTCGTTGTTTTAGTTTAAATTTATTTTATATACCCCTTTTATCCCGGGTGGGGGGCTCAAACCGGGACCTAAGATGGGGGGGCTTAATCTGGGGGAGGCTTATCTGGTGTTTGCCTTATCTGGGGGGGGGGGGGTGATAAGCGTACAGCACGCGTCCGTTGGGAACCCCAAGAGGAAGGTGTGATGCGTACAGCGGCAAGTTTTCCCTCAGAAAGAAACCAAGGTTTATCGAACCAGGAGGAGCCAAGAAGCACGTTGAAGGTTGATGGCGGCGAGATGTAGTGCGGCGCAACACCAGGGATTCCGGCGCCAACGTGGAACCTGCACAACACAACCAAAGTACTTTGCCCCAACGAAACAGTGGGGTTGTCAATCTCACCGGCTTGCTGTAACAAAGGATTAGATGTATAGTGTGGATGATGATTGTTTGCAGAAAACAGTAGAACAAGTATTGCAGTAGATTGTATTCAGATGTAAAGAATGGACCGGGGTCCACAGTTCACTAGAGGTGTCTCTCCCATAAGATAAATAGCATGTTGGGTGAACAAATTACAGTCGGGCAATTGACAAATAGAGAGGGCATGCCCATGCACATACATGATATGATGAGTATTGTGAGATTTAATTGGGCATTACGACAAAGTACATAGACCGCTATCCAGCATGCATCTATGCCTAAAAAGTCCACCTTCGAGGTTATCATCCGAACCCCTTCCGGTATTAAGTTGCAAAGCAACAGACAATTGCATTAAGTATGGTGCGTAATGTAATCAATAACTACATCCTCGGACATAGCATCAATGTTTTATCCCTAGTGGCAACAGCACATCCACAACCTTAGAACTTTCCGTCACTCGTCCCGCATTTAATGGAGGCATGAACCCACTATCGAGCATAAATACTCCCTCTTGGAGTTAAGAGCAAAAACTTGGCCGAGCCTCTACTAATAACGGAGAGCATGCAAGATCATAAACAACACATAGGTAATAGATTGATAATCAACATAACATAGTATTCTCTATCCATCGGATCCCGACAAACACAACATATAGAATCACAGATAGATGATCTTGATCATGTTAGGCAGCTCACAAGATCCGACAATGAAGCACATGAGGAGAAGACGACCATCTAGCTACTGCTATGGTCCCATAGTCCAGGGGTGAACTACTCACTCATCACTCCGGAGGCGACCATGGCGGTGAAGAGTCCTCCGGGAGATGATTCCCCTCTCCGGCAGGGTGCCGGAGGCGATCTCCAGAATCCCCCGAGATGGGATTGGCGGCGGCGGCGGCGTCTCAGTAAGGTTTTCCGTATCGTGGCTCTCGGTACTGGGGGTTTCGCGACGAAGAACTTAAGTAGGTGGAAGGGCGGAGTCGGAGGGGTCACGGGGGCCCCACACAGCAGGGCCGCGCGGGCCCCTCCTGGGCCGCGCCGCCCTAGTGTGGCGGCGCCCCGTGGCCCCACTTCATCTTCTCTTCGGTCTTCTGGAAGCTTCATGGAAAAATAGGACCCTGGGCGTTGATTTCGTCCAATTCCGAGAATATTTCCTTTGTAGGATTTCTGAAACCAAAAACAACAGAAAACGACGAATCGGCTCTTCGGCATCTCGTTAATAGGTTAGTGCCGGAAAATGCATAAATACGACATATAATGTGTATAAAACATGTAGATATCATCAATAATGTGGCATGGAACATAAGAAATTATCGATACGTCGGAGACGTATCAGCATCCCCAAGATTAGTTCCTGCTCGTCCCGAGCAGGTAAACGATAACAAAGATAATTTCTGGAGTGACATGCCATCATAACCTTGATCATACTACTACCTCCGTCTCGGTTTACAGGGCCTACACGTATCTCTAGGTTGTCAATTTAAGCAATGTAACACAAGATATATACTGCAAAACATATATCATTAGAAAGTTCAGATGTTGTACTTTCTAATGGTATAATTTTTATAGTATAAAATTTACATTATATTAGTCAAATTAACGATCTTGGGAGACGCGTAGGCCCTGTAAACCGGGACGGAGGGAGTATTGTAAACATATGTAATGAATGCAGCGATCAAAACAATGGTAATGACATGAGTAAACAACTGAATCATAAAGCAAAGACTTTTCATGAATAGTACTTTCAAGACAAGCATCAATAAGTCTTGCATAAGAGTTAACTCATAAAGCAATCAATCAAAGTAAAGGTATTGAAGCAACACAAAGGAAGATTAAGTTTCAGCGGTTGCTTTCAACTTGTAACATGTGTATCTCATGGATATTGTCAACATAGAGTAATATAACAAGTGCAATATGCAAGTATGTAGGAATCAATGCACAGTTCACACAAGTGTTTGCTTCTTGAGGTGGAGAGAGATAGGTGAACTGACTCAACATAAAATTAAAAGAAAGGCCCTTCGCAGAGGGAAGCATTGATTGCTATATTTGTGCTAGAGCTTTGATTTTGAAAACAAGAAACAATTTTGTCAACGATAGTAATAAAGCATATGTATCATGTAAATTATATCTTACAAGTTGCAAGCCTCATGCATAGTATACTAATAGTGCCCGCACCTTGTCCTAATTAGCTTGGATTACCGGGATCATCGCAATACACATGTTTTAACCAAGTGTCACAAAGGGGTACCTCTATGCCGCTGTACAAAGGTCTAAGGAGAAAGCTCGCATTTTAGATTTCTCGCTTTTGATTATTCTCAACTTAGACATCCATACTCGGGACAACATAGACAACGAGATAATGGACTCCTCTTTAATGCATAAGCATGTAGCAACAATTAATGTTCTCATATGAGATTGAGGATATATGTCCAAAACTGAAACTTCCACCATGATTCATGGCTTTAGTTAGCGGCCCAATGTTCTTCTCTAACAATATGCATGCTCTAACCAATAAAGTGGTAAATCTCCCTTACTTCAGACAAGACGGACATGCATAGCAACTCACATGATATTCAACAAAGAGTAGTTGATGGCATCCCCAGGAACATGGTTATCGCACAACAAGCAACTTAATAAGAGATAAAGTGCATAAGTACATATTCAATACCACAATAGTTTTTTTAAGCTATTTGTCCCATGAGCTATATATTGCAAAGGTAAAGAATGGAAATTTTAAAGGTAGCACTCAAGCAATTTACTTTGGAATGGCGGAGAAATACCATGTAGTAGGTAGGTATGGTGGACACAAATGGCATAGTGGTTGGCTCAAGGATTTTGGATGCATGAGAAGTATTCCCTCTCGATACAAGGTTTAGGCTAGCAAGGTTATTTGAAAAAAACACAAGGATGAACCGGTGCAGCAAAACTCACATAAAAGACATATTGTAAACATTATAAGACTCTACACCGTCTTCCTTGTTGTTCAAAACTCAATACTAGAAATTATCTAGACTTTAGAGAGACCAAATATGCAAACCGAATTTAGCAAGCTCTATGTATTTCTTCATTAATAGGTGCAAAGTATATGATGCAAGAGCTTAAACATGAGCACAACAATTGCCAAGTATCAAATTATTCAAGACATTTTAGAATTACTACATGTAGCATTTCCCAATTCCAACCATATAACAATTTAACGAAGAAGATTCAACCTTCGCCATGAATACTATGAGTAAAGCCTAAGGACATATTTGTCCATATGCAACAGCGGAGCGTGTCTCTCTCCCACACAATGAATGCTAGGATCCATTTTATTCAAACAAAACAAAAACAAACAGACGCTCCAAGTAAAGTACATAAGATGTGATGGAATAAAAATATAGTTTCGGGGGAGGAACTCGATAATGTTGTCGATGAAGAAGGGGATGCCTTGGGCATCCCCAAGCTTAGACGCTTGAGTCTTCTTAGAATATGCAGGGGTGAACCACCGGGCATCCCCAAGCTTAGAGCTTTCACTCTCCTTGATCATATTGTATCATCCTCCTCTCTTGATCCTTGAAAACTTCCTCCACACCAAACTCAAAACAACTCATTAGAGGGTTAGTGCACAATAAAAATTAACATGTTAAGAGGTGACACAATCATTCATAACACTTCTGGACATTGCATAAAGCTACTGGACATTAATGGAACAAAGAAATTCATCCATCATAGCAAAAGAGGCAATGCGAAATAAAAGGCAGAATCTGTCAAAACAGAACAGTCCGTAAAGATGGATTTTATTGAGGCACCAGACTTGCTCAAATGAAAATGCTCAAATTGAATGAAAGTTGCGTACATATCTGAGGATCACGCACGTAAATTGGCATATTTTTCTGAGCTACCTACAGAGAGGCAGGTCGAAATTCGTGACAGCAAAGAAATCTGTTTCTGCGCAGCAATCCAAATCTAGTATGAACATTACTATCAACGACTTTACTTAGCACAACAATGCACAAAACTAAGATAAGGAGAGGTTGCTACAGTAGTAAACAACTTCCAAGACTCAAATATAAAACAAAA
Source organism: Lolium rigidum (assembly GCF_022539505.1). Lineage (NCBI taxonomy): Eukaryota > Viridiplantae > Streptophyta > Magnoliopsida > Poales > Poaceae > Lolium > Lolium rigidum. The sequence goes on along the minus strand of NC_061514.1, from coordinate 16,002,164 downwards.
ATACTGTAGTAAAAACATGGGTTGTCTCCCATAAGCGCTTTTCTTTAACGCCTTTCAGCTAGGCGCAGAAAGTGTATATCAAGTGTTATCAAGGGATGGAGCATTGACATCATAACCGGGGGTGTTGGGAGTTTTCTCAACCATGCATAGTATGCTGGATACATAAGTTTCAGCGGCTCCCTTTTCATTAGTCTTGGGCTTGCTACTCTCATCAAACAAATTTTCAGGAACAAGCCAAGCATAATTATTATCTAGAGCTTCATGCATCGCTAGGAGCTTACATGGTATTGGTGCTTTAATCTCCCCACCATCATTAACATTATTAGTGTACTTAATTCTATCCCTATCCATTTTTTCAAGTGTTCTTTTAAAATCGGTGATCATACCAAGCCTCTCATGCTTACTAAAAACTTTTCTAGCTTCTTTAGCTATATCCGCAAATTCCCGCACTAAGACTTTTAGAACAAAATCTCTCTTCTCTCCCCGCTCCATATCAGAAAGTGTAAAAAACATGTGTTGTATCATGGGGTTGAGACTAATAAATCTAGCTTCCATCATGCGTACCAAACAAACAGAGGCATCTTCATAAGTAGGGACAGCTTTTGCAAGGGGTATATCTTTAAGATCTTCATGCATACTAACATGGGTGAAAAATTCTTCTATATTATCTCTTCCAATTATAGACCCTTGTCCCATAGGTATATCTTTTACAGTAAAATTAAAAGGAAACATGTTGAAATAAGTAAAGCAAATGCAAGTAACTAATTTTTTGTGTGTTTTTGATATAGAGTGCAAGACAGTAAATAAAGTAAAGCTAGCAACTAATTTTTTTGTGTTTTGATATAATGCAGCAAACAAAGTAGTAAATAAAATAAAGCAAGACAAAAACAAAGTAAAGAGATTGGATTGTGGAGACTCCCCTTGCAGCGTGTCTTTATCTCCCCGGCAACGGCGCCAGAAAAAGAGCTTGATACGCGTACAGCACGCGTCCGTTGGGAACCCCAAGAGGAAGGTGTGATGCGTACGGCGGCAAGTTTTCCCTCGGAAAGAAACCAAGGTTTATCGAACCAGGAGGAGCCAAGAAGCACGTTGAAGGTTGATGGCGGCGAGATGTAGTGCGGCGCAACACCGGGGATTCCGGCGCCAACGTGGAACTTGCACAACACAACCAAAGTACTTTGCCCCAACGAAACTGATGAGGTTTTCAATCTCACCGGCTTGCCGTAACAAAGGATTAGATGTATAGTGTGGATGATGATTGTTTGCGAGAAAACGAGTAGAACAAGTATTGCGATAGATTGTATTCGGATGTAAAGAATGGACCGGGGTCCACAGTTCACTAGAGGTGTCTCTCCCATAAGATAAATAGCATGTTGGGTGAACAAATTACGGTCGGGCAATTGACAAATAGAGAGGGCATGACCATGCACATACATGATATGATGAGTATTGTGAGATTTAATTGGGCATTACGACAAAGTACATAGACCGCTATCCAGCATGCATCTATGCCTAAAAAGTCCACCTTCGAGTTATCATCCGAACCCCTTCCGGTATTAAGTTGCAAAACAACAGACAATTGCATTAAGTATGGTGCGTAATGTAATCAATAACTACATCCTCGGACATAGCATCAATGTTTTATCCCTAGTGGCAACAGCACATCCACAACCTTAGAACTTTACATCACATCGTCCCGATTTAATGGAGGCATGAACCCACTATCGAGCATAAATACTCCCTCTTGGAGTTAAGAGCAAAAACTTGGCCAGAGCCTCTACTAATAACGGAGAGCATGCAAGATCATAAACAACACATAGGTAATAGATTGATAATCAACATAACATAGTATTCTCTATCCATCGGATACCGACAAACACAACATATAGAATTACAGATAGATGATCTTGATCATGTTAGGCAGCTCACAAGATCCGACAATGAAGCACATGAGGAGAAGACGACCATCTAGCTACTGCTATGGACCCATAGTCCAGGGGTGAACTACTCGGTCATCACTCCGGAGGCGACCATGGCGGTGAAGAGTCCTCCGGGAGATGATTCCCCTCTCCGGCGGGGGTGCCGGAGGCGATCTCCGAGATCCCCGAGATGGGATTTGCGGCGGCGGCGTCTCGGTGAGGTTTTCCGTATCGTGGCTCTCGATGCGGGGGTTTCGCGACGAAGACCTTAAGTAGGCGGAAGGGCGGAGTCAGAGGGGTCACGGGGGCCCCACACAGCAGGGCCGCACGGGCCCCCCTGGGCCGCGCCGCCCTAGTGTGGCGGCGCCCCGTGGCCCCACTGCGTCTTCTCTTCGGTCTTCTGGAAGCTTCGTGGCAAAATAGGCCCCTGGGCGTTGATTTCGTCCAATTCCGAGAATATTTCCTTTGTAGGATTTCTGAAACCAAAAACGAGAAAACGACAAGCGGCTCTTCGGCATCTCGTTAATAGGTTAGTGCCGGAAAATGCATAAATACGACATATAATGTGTATAAAACATGTAGATATCATCAATAATGTGGCATGGAACATAAGAAATTATCGATACGTCGGAGACGTATCAGGGGGGCTTATCTGGGGGGCCTTATCTGGGGAGGGAGGGGATTATCTGGAGGCACGCCGCTATATATAGCCCCTCCGGAGAGAGCTGAGAGAGCAGCTCGGGAGTAGAGAGAGGAGAGGCAACAACCAGGATGGAAAGAGCCTCTCTAGCGGAGCTTCTCGAATATGTCTTCGATGGCTGACCGTCTTAGACATATTCAGAAGCTCTGCCCGAGCAAACTCTTCCCGCAAGAAGGACTCCCGCCCGGAAGCTTCTCGAAGATGTCGTTGGTGCTCACACCCTACGAAATCTTCGGAAGCTCCGCCAGTGTTGGGGAAAGGGTTGGGAAATATCCCGTAGCGGAACTTCTCGAAGATGTCGTTGGTGCACACGCCCTACGGCATCTTCGGAAGTTCCGCCTCGGATTTTTTTCCTACAAGCCCGTGAAAGACTCCATCTCCTCTAACATTGTTGGGGAAAGGGTTGGGAAATCTCCCGTGGCGGAACTTCTCGAAGATGTCTGATACGTCTCAAACGTATCTATAATTTCTTATGTTCCATGCTAGTTTTATGACAATACTCACATGTTTTACATACACTTTATATCATTTTGATGCATTTTCCGGCACTAACCTATTAACAAGATGCCGAAGCGCCGAGTTCTGTTTTCTGCTGTTTTTGGTTTCGAAATCTTACACAGAAATATTCTCGGAATTGGACGAAACAAAAGCCCACGGTATTATTTTGCACGGAGCCTTCCGAAGTCCGAGGAGGAGACGAAGAGGGGCCGCGAGGCGCCCACACCCTAGGGCGGCGCGGTGGGGCCCTCGGCCGCGCCGGCCGTGGGGTGGGCCCCTCGGCCGCCTCCCGACTTGCCCTTTCGCCTATAAAAACTCTCCGTCGCGAAAACCCTAGTACCGAGAGCCACGATACGAGAAAACATACTGTGACGCCGTCGCCGCCAATCCCATCTCGGGGGATTCTGGAGATCACCTCCGGCACCCTGCCGGAGAGAAGAATCATCACCGGAGGGCTCTACATCACCATGCCCGCCTCCGGATTGATGCGTGAGTAGTTCATCCTTGGACTATGGGTCCATAGCAGTAGCTAGATGGTTGTCTTCTCCTCTTGTGCTATCATGTTTAGATCTTGTGAGCTGCCTATCATGATCAAGATCGTCTATTTGTAATGCTACATGTTGTGTTTGTTGGGATCCGATGAATATGGAATACTATGTCAAGTTGATTATTGATCTATCATATATGTGTTGTTTATGATCTTGCATGCTCTCCGTTGCTAGTAGAGGCTCTGGCCAAGTTGATACTTGTGACTCCAAGAGGGAGTATTTATGCTCGATAGTGGGTTCATGCCTCCATTGAATCTGGGACAGTGACAGCAAGTTCTAAGGTTGTGGATGTGCTGTTGCCACTAGGGATAAAACATCGATGCTTTGTCTAAGGATATTTGTGTTGATTACATTACGCACCATACTTAATGCAATTGTCTGTTGTTTGCAACTTAATACTGGAAGGGGTGTGGATGCTAACCCGAAGGTGGACTTTTTAGGCATAGATGCATGCTGGATAGCGGTCTATGTACTTTGTCGTAATGCCCTAAGTAAATCTTATAGTAGTCATCATGATATGTATGTGCATTCTTATGCCCTCTCTATTTGTCAATTGCCCAACTGTAATTTGTTCACCCAACATGCTATTTATCTTATTGGAGAGACACCACTAGTGAACTGTGGACCCCGGTCCATTCTTTTACATCTGAAATACAACCAACTGCAATCTCTGTTCTCTGTTGTTCTTCACAAGCAAACATCATTCTCCACACCATACGTTTAATCCTTTGTTTACAGCTAGCTTCGGTGAGATTGACAACCTCACTGTTAAGTTGGGGCAAAGTATTTTGATTGTGTTGTGCAGGTTCCACGTTGGCGCCGGAATCCCTGGTGTTGCGCCGCACTACACTCCTCCACCAACAACCTTAACGTGGCCTTCATCTCCTACTGTACGCATCACACCTTCCTCTTGGGGTTCCCAACGGACGTGTGCTTCACGCGTTATCAAGCTCTTTTTCTGGCGCCGTTGCCGGGGAGATCAAGGCACGCTGCAAGGGGAGTCTCTCACATCCAATCTCTTTACTTTGTTATTGTCTTGCTTTACTTTATTTTATTTACTGTTTTGTTTGCTTCTTTATATCAAAAACACAAAAAAATTAGTTACTTGTTTTACTTTACTTAATTTAGTTTGCTTTACTTATTTTTATTACTGTTAAAATGAATACTCCAGAGAACACTAAGTTGTGTGATTTCACTAGCACCAATAATAATGATTTTATATGCATTCATATTGCTCCACCTGCTACTACAGCAGAATTTTATGAAATTAAACCTGCTTTACTAAATCTTGTTATGAGAGAGCAATTTTCTGGTGTTAGTTCTGATGATGATGCTGCCCATCTTAATAATTTTGTTGAACTTTGTGAGATGCAAAAGTATAAGGATGTAGATGGAGACATTATAAAACTGAAATTGTTTCCTTTCTCCTTAAGAGGAAGAGCTAAAGATTGGTTGCTATCTTTGCCTAAGAATAGTATTGATTCATGGACTAAATGTAAAGATGATTTCATTGGTAGATATTATCCTCCTACTAAAATTATATCTTTGAGAAGTAGCATTATGAATTTTAAGCAATTGGATAATGAACCTGTTGCTCAAGCATGGGAAAGAATGAAATCTTTGGTAAAGAATTGCCCTACCCATGGACTAACTACTTGGATGATCATCCAAACCTTTTACGCATGATTGAATTTTTCTTCGAGGAACCTATTGGATTCAGCTGTTGGAGGTACCTTTATGTCCATCACTTTGGGGGCGGCAACAAAGCTTCTTGATAATATGATGATCAATTACTCTGAATGGCACACTGAAAGGACTCCTCAAGGTAAGAAGGTAAATTCTGTTGAAGAAACCTCCTCCTTAAATGATAAGATTGATGTGATTATGTCTATGCTTGTTAATGGTAGATATAATGTTGATCCTAATAATATTCCTTTAGCTTCATTGGTTGCTCAAGAAGAGCATGTTGATGTGAACTTCATTAAAAATAATAATTTCAACAACAATGCTTATAGGAATAATTCTGGTAACAACTATAGGCCATATCCTTCTAATAACGGTAATGGTTATGGTAATTCTTATGGTAATTCTTACAACAATAGTAGAAGTGTACCCTCTGGTATTGAAGTCATGCTTAAAGAATTCATTAGTACACAAACTGCTTTTAACAAATCTGTTGAGGAAAAGCTTGGTAAAATTGATATTCTTGCTTCTAAGGTTGATAGTCTTGCTGCTGATGTTGATCTTTTAAAATTGAAAGTTATGCCTAATGAAGATAAAGATATTAACTCATTTTCTACAGCAAACGCCATACAAGTTCGAATTAATGAAAATATTAGATTGATGGCTGAATTGCATGCTAGGTGGGAAAGAGAAGAAAAACTAGCTAAAGAGAATAATGTAGCTAAAGTTTGGACTATTACCACCACTAGTAATGATGATGATTCACATGTTGCTAAACCTCCTACTATCAATGGTAAAATAATTGGTGTTGACAATGTTTCTACTCCTAGTGCAAAGCGTGCAAAATTGCCTGAAACTGCTGAAACTGCTTGTGATAAAAGTGCTGAAATTTTTCAGAATATTGGGGACATTGATCTGATTGCTTTAGATCATAATGGTTTAGATTTTGATGATTGTCATATCTCTGAAGTTATTAAGTTCTTTCAAAAACTTGCTAGAAGTCCTAATGCTAGTGCTATAAATTTGGCCTTTACAAAACATATTACAAATGCTCTCATAAAAGCTAGAGAAGAGAAATTAAAACTTGAAACTTCTATTCCTAGGAAGTTGGAAGATGGTTGGGAGCCCATCATTAAAATGAGGGTCAATGATTTTGATTGTAATGCTTTATGTGATCTTGGTGCAAGTATTTCTGTTATGCCTAAGAAACTCTATGATATGCTTGACTTGCCACCATTGAAAAATTGCTATTTGGATGTTAATCTAGCTGATAATTCTATAAAGAAACCTTTGGGGAGGATTAATAATGTTCAGATTACGGTTAATAATAACCTTGTCCCCGTTGATTTTTTTGTCTTGGATATTGAATGCAATGCATCTTGTCCCATTATTTTGGGAAGACCCTTTCTTCGAACTGTTGGTACTATTATTGATATGAAGGAATGAAATATTAAATATCAATTCCCGCTCAAGAATGGTATGGAACACTTACCTAGAAAGAGAATGAAGTTACCTTTTGATTCTATTATTAGAACAAATTATGATGTTGATGCTTCTTCTCTTGATGTTACTTGATTTACACTTTCTGCGCCTAGCTGAAAGGCGTTAAAGAAAAGCACTTCTTGGGAGATAACCCATGTTGTTTTTTATTTTAATACTGTTTTGTTGTGTCTTGGAAGTTGTTACTACTGTAGCAACCTCTCCTTATCATGTTGTTGTGCCAAGTAAAGTCTTTGATAGTAAGGTTGATACCAGATTTGGATTTCTGCGCAGAAACAGATTTCTTGCTGTCACGAATTGGAGTAGAACTCTCTGTAGGAAACTCAGAACAATCTACGAAAATTCATGAGTGATCCTCAGATATGTATGCAAGTTTCATTCAATTTGAGCTTCTTCATCTGAGCATGTTAAGTGCCTCTAAAAAATTCGTCTTTACGGTCTGTTCTGTTTTGACAGATTCTGCCATTTATTTCACATTGCCTCTTTTACTGTGTTGGATGGATTTCTTTGTTCCATTAACTTTCAGTAGCTTTTGGTAAAGTCTAGAAGTGTTAGGAATGATTGTGTCCTCTCTGAAAATGTGAATTTTTGATTATGCACTAACCCTCTAATGAGTTTGTTTTGAGTTTGGTGTGGAGGAAGTTTTCAAGGATCAAGAGAGGAGGATGATATAATATGATCAAGAAGAGTGAAGAGTCTAAGCTTGGGGATGCCCCCGTGGTTCATCCCCGCATATTTCAAGAAGACTCAAGCATCTAAGCTTGGGGATGCCCAAGGCATCCCCTTCTTCATCGACAACTTATCAGGTCACCTCTAGTGAAACTATATTTTTATTCCGTCACATCTTATGTGCTTTACTTGGAGCGTCTGTATGCTGTGCTTTACTTGGAGCGTCTATATGCTTTTATTTTTGTTTTTGTTTGAATAAACTCGGATCCTAGCATTCTTTGTATGGGAGAAAGACACGCTCCGCTATTTCATATGAACACTGGTGTTCTTAGCTTTACTTTTAATGTTCATGGCGAAGGTTGAAAACTGCTTCGTTCATTGCTATTTGGTTGGAAACAGAAAATGCTCCATATGGTAATTGGTATATTGTCTTGAATAATTTGATACTTGGCAATTGTTTTGAGCTCTCAAATAGATCATGTTTAAGCTCTTGCATCATGTAGTGTTGAACCTAGTAGTGGAGAACTACCATAGAGCTTGTTGAAATTTGGTTTGCATGATTGGTCTCTCTAAAAGTCTAGATATTTTCTGGTTAAGGTGTTTGAACAACAAGGAAACAGTGTAGAGTTATAATGCTTGCAATATGTTCTGATGTAAGTTTTGCTGTACCGGTTCATACTTGAGTTTGCTTCAAACAACCTTGCTAGCCCAAGCCTTGTACTGAGAGGGAATTCTTATCGTGCATCCAAAACCTTGAGCCAAAACCTATGCCATTTGTGTCCACCATAACTACCTACTACATGGTATTTCTCCGCCATTCCAAAGTAAATTGCTTGAGTGCTACCTTTAAAATTTCATTCCTTGTCTTTGCAATACATAGCTCATGGGAAAATAGCTTAAAAAACTATTGTGGTATTGAATATGTTGCTTATGTATCTTATTTCTTATAAGTTGCTTGTTGAGCGGTAACCATATTTCTGGGGACGCCATCAACTGTTACACCTTTGTTGAATATCATGTGAGTTGCTATGCAAGTTCGTCTTGTCTGAAGTAAGGGTGATTTATCATGATTAAATGGTTTGAGTATGCATATTGTTAGAGAAGAACATTGGGCCGCCAACTAAAGCCATGCATCATGGTGGAAGTTTCAGTTTGGACATTAATCCTCAATCTCTTATGAGAATATTATCTGTTGTTGAATGCTTAAGCATTAAAGAGGAGTCCATTATTTGTTGTCTATGTTGTCCCGGTATGGATGTCCTCAAGTGAGATCTATAAAAAACGAGAAATCAAATGCGATCTATCTCCTTGGACCTCTGTACAAGTGACATAGAGGTACCCCTTTGTGACACTTGGTTGAAACATATGTAATGCAATGATAATCCATGGAAATCCAAGCTAATTAGGACAAGGTGCGAGCACTATTTGTATCCTATGCATGAGGCTTGCAACTTATAGGATGTTTTATGCATAACACATATGAATTATTACTACTGTTGACAAAATTGTTTCTATATTGTCTTCAAAATAAAAAGCTCTAGCACAAGAGAAATCTCTGCTTCCCTCTGCGAAGGGCCTTTCTTTTACTTTATGTTGAGTCAGTTTACCTACTTCTTTCCACCTTACAAGCAAACACTTGTGTCAACTGTGTGCATTGATTCTCACATACTTGCTTATTTGCATTCATCATATTACTTTGTGTTGACAATTATCCATGAGATAAACATGTTGAAGTTGAAAGCAACTGCTGAAACTTATATCTTCCTTTGTGTTGCTTCGAAACCTTCTACTAAGAATTTATTGCTTTATGAGTTAACTCCTATGCAAGACTTATTGGTGCTTGTCTTGAAAGTACTATTCATGAAAAGTCTTTGCTATATGATCAGTTATTTAGTCATTATCTTTACCATTGATTTGAATCACTTCATTCATCTCATATGCTTTACAATAGTATAGATCAAGATTATGATATATAGCAGCATGTCACTTCAGAAATTATCCTTGTTATCGTTTACCTACTCGAGGGCGAGTAGGAACTAAGCTTGGGGATGCTTGATACGTCTCAAACGTATCTATAATTTCTTATGTTCCATGCTAGTTTTATGACAATACTCACATGTTTTACATACACTTTATATCATTTTGATGCATTTTCCGGCACTAACCTATTAACAAGATGCCGAAGCGCCAGTTCCTGTTTTCTGATGTTTTTGGTTCCAGAAATCTTACACAGGAAATATTCTCGGAATTGGACGAAACAAAAGCCCACGGTCTTATTTTGCACGGAGCCTTCCAGAAGTCCGAGGAGGAGACGAAGAGGGGCCGCGAGGCGCCCACACCCTAGGGCGGCGCGGTGGGGCCCCTGGCCGCGCCGGCCTATGGGGTGGGCCCCTCGGCCGCCTCCCGACTCTGCCCTTTCGCCTATAAAAACTCTCCGTCGCGAAAACCCTAGTACCGAGAGCCACGATACGAGAAAACATACTGTGACGCCATCGCCGCCAATCCCATCTCGGGGGATTCTGGAGATCACCTCCGGCACCCTGCCGGAGAGGGGAATCATCACCGAAGGGCTCTACATCACCATGCCCGCCTCCGGATTGATGCGTGAGTAGTTCATCCTTGGACTATGGGTCCATAGCAGTAGCTAGATGGTTGTCTTCTCCTCTTGTGCTATCATGTTTAGATCTTGTGAGCTGCCTATCATGATCAAGATCGTCTATTTGTAATGCTACATGTTGTGTTTGTTGGGATCCGATGAATATGGAATACTATGTCAAGTTGATTATTGATCTATCCTATATGTGTTGTTTATGATCTTGCATGCTCTCCGTTGCTAGTAGAGGCTCTGGCCAAGTTGATACTTGTGACTCCAAGAGGGAGTATTTATGCTCGATAGTGGGTTCATGCCTCCATTGAATGCAGGACGAGTGACGAGCAAGTTCTAAGGTTGTGGATGTGCTGTTGCCACTAGGGATAAAACATCGATGCTTTGTCTAAGGATATCTGTGTTGATTACATTACGCACCATACTTAATGCAATTGTTTGTTGTTTGCAACTTAATACTCTGGAAGGGGTGCGGATGCTAACCCGAAGGTGGACTTTTTAGGCATAGATGCATGCTGGATAGCGGTCTATGTACTTTGTCGTAATGCCCTAAGTAAATCTCATAGTAGTCATCATGATATGTATGTGCATTCTTATGCCCTCTCTATTTGTCAATTGCCCAACTGTAATTTTTTCACCCAACATGCTATTTATCTTATTGGAGAGACACCACTAGTTAACTGTGGACCCCGGTCCATTCTTTTACATCTGAAATACAACCAACTGCAATCTCTGTTCTCTGTTGTTCTTCACAAGCAAACATCATTGTCCACACCATACGTTTAATCCTTTGTTTACAGCAAGCCGGTGAGATTGACAACCTCACTGTTAAGTTGGGGCAAAGTATTTTTATTGTGTTGTGCAGGTTCCACGTTGGCGCCGGAATCCCTGGTGTTGCGCCACACTACACTCCTCCACCAACAACCTTCACGTGGCCTTCATCTCCTACTGGTTCGATAACCTTGGTTTCTTACTGAGGGAAACGTGCTGATGTACGCATCACACCTTCCTCTTGGGGTTCCCAACGGACGTGTGCTTCACGCGTTATCAATGTCGTTGGTGCACACGCTCTACGGTATCTTCGGAAGTTCCGCCTCGGAATATTTTTCCTGCAAGCCCGTGAAAGACTCCATCTCCTCTAACAGTGTTGGGGAAAGGGTTGAGAAATCTCCCGTGGCGGAACTTCTCGAAGATGTCGTTGGTGCACACGCCCTACGACATCTTCGGAAGTTCCACCTCGAATTTTTTTTCTTGCAAGCCCGTGAAAGACTTCATCTCATCTAACAGTGTTGGGGAATCTCCCTATATATATATATATATACCAGAATAGTGCTGGTATATATATATATATCTGGTATATATATATATATACCAGCACTATTCTGCAACCAGTTGCAGAATAATATTCTGAGCACCGATTCGTACTTCTCTGGACACGAGCTTGTACTGTCTTGGAACTTTTTTGGAGTGTGCGTTCGTACTTCTCTGTGTTCTTCATGGAATCGATGTTTCTGTCCCGAAATCGATCTGTTTGTTGTTTTCTAGTGTTGTAATGATGTTTTCTAGCAAGTATACACCAATCCGCACGCACGCATTACAACTTTTGCAAGATTTAACAAGTTTTTGAATCGGATTGATCCGCTGGCATGTCCGTGGCGTACTTATTCCGCGATTCCAAATTGGCGTCTAGATCGTCGTTTTTAACATGGAATTCGAGTTCCATTCGCACCAGTATGCATATATTAGTGAATCAAATGTTTAATCTGGTTGCAATTTTGCGAGAATCGCTGATTCTGTAGTTGCCCGTGGAGAGCAGTTCCGCCGTTCTCGGTTCATCGATTTCTAGTCGATTTCGCTTTTTTGTTTCTGTTTCTGTTAAATTGATTTGTTTTTATCCGTCAAATTCATACTAGAATACTCATTGAATTACTAAAAGTCGAACTGGAATTCGCGATCGAATCCGTTGGCAGGTTTGCGTTCCGTGCGCCGTCGGATCATGCGGGTGTGTATGAGTTTATCATTTTTTTTCGTGAATTATTGTTTTGATAGAGTTATAGTAGGTGTTATATCGTTATTAATTCCAGATATACTCATATATAGTTTGTTTGTTTCGATTTTGATTCTGACCTGATCATCTATGTTGCAAACTGAACTTTTTAGTGTACCGAGGTTTGTACTTCTGCTCTCTGCAGTTTGTTCTTTATTTGTTTTCCGTTGCGATTTTCATGTTTTTCTAGATAAGGTTTATATTATCCATTGCTTTTTTGTGTGTTTTTATTGTTAGCTGTGCGGATGGATAATTTTTGCTGGTGGTTTGTATAGTGATCTTCTTCGTATCCGCGCCCGTACTTCTCGGGCGGTCTAGCTATACTTCTATAAGATAATGTTTATCTTCTATGCACGTTTTTCTCTATTCTGTTCACGACTATATAAGTGTTGCTTTCTCATTGAGCGCAGCCATAAACTTGATCAGATCATTCTTCTTTTCTATCGTCTCCCAATGGCCAAAAATCCCTTCTCCCACGAATACAAACTTCCTTGCCATGGCACAACCGAGATGAATGTGTTGTACACCAACACGACATCCAGAGTAGAGGCATGGCTTACTTCAATTGAATCTACCCTTGATGCTTCTGAAAGGAAGATTGTGGGGATAGATGTTGAGTATGACAGGCTTACACTAGTAGGAAAAGCCTCATCAGTGGCGCACGAAAATTTGATTCTGTGGCGCACGGGTGGTGCGCCACAGAAACGTCGCCACAAAAATAAGCTTTCTGTGGCGCACCTGATCGTGCGCCACAAAAATAAGGTTTCGTGGCGCACTTGTTCTTAGGTGCGCCACGGAAAAGGGTGCGCCACAGAATTGCTTCTTAGTGCGCCACAGAATTTGCTTGTATTATACACGATTTTGTGCTGCCCGGTATACATATACAGTTTATACACAGCAATACGGATACACAATACGGATACACAGGTTATATACAGCAACATTCAGATATAATATAAATATCATGTACATTGCACGGATATAACATAGACATCATCATCACATTACTTAGAGCCCGATCGAGATACATATATAGTGGCAAGTGTCAAATGTTTTGCATACAACTCTTAATTCATACAAAATTCACAATTTCGAGATACAAAGTAGTCTTCATCCGGTTCCTCCTTTGCTCCGTCATCTCTACCCACCAGGCTCGCTTGCATCGGGGTCCTTCCATCCAGTTCCTACTATGATGAAAATGGAAGAAAGTGAGACCAACAAGTATCCGATGCACAAGAGAAATGGAATAAATGCCTCATACATTGTTGGTCAACACAAATATTAACATTCAGGGACGGTGTAAGTGAGACCAAGTCCGATGCACAAGAGATTGATATTTGTGCTATCTTACCAGGCTCACTTACGCCGCCCCCGAGTGTACGGTGACCAAACATTTTAATCATCGGCATTTTGAAAATGTCAAAGCAAATGGAATGACAAAATGGAATAAGTGCCTCATACATTGTTGGTCAACACAAATATTAACATTTAGGGATGGCGTCAGTGAGACCAAGTCCGATGCACAAGAGATTGATATTTGTGCTATCTTACCAGGCTCACTTACACCACCCCCAAGTGTACGGTGACCAAACATTTTAATCATCGGCATTTTGAAAATCTCAAAGCAAATGGAATGACAAAATGGAATAAGTGCCTCATACATTGTTGGTCAACACAAATATTAACATTTAGGGATGGGGTAAGCGAGGCCGTGTAGGATGCACAAGAGATTGATATTTGTGCTATCTTACCAGGCTCACTTACGCCACCCCCAAGTGTACGGTGACCAAACATTTTAATCATCGGAATTTTGAAAATCTCAAAGCAAATGGAATGACAAAATAGAATATGTGCCTCATACATTGTTGGTCAACACAAATACTTTGCAGAAGGGCCCCCTTTCCCCGGTCGGCGTTCCGTCAACGGGTGCTTGACGACACAACAACGCCGATCTGCATCTCCGGCGCAGAACCACGCCGGTCCCTCGCTGTCCGGTGAACGAGTCCTTGATGCAAAGACCGTGCCGGCCTGCCCAGCATTATGCCGGGCCGTGTTGCCGCGCTTCAAGCCGTGTGTCCCGCGCCCGCACTCGTTCGCCTTCTTGCCCGGTGAACCAATAGGCTGATCGTTGGAATAAGGAAACCGATGACAGCCGGTCGCAAGATTAAATTGCGATCGGCCGTCATCGGCTTCCTTATTCCAACGATTAGTCTATTCGTTCACCGGGCAAGAAGGCGAAGAGTGCAGGGCGCATGATCGACACGGCCTGAAGCGCGACAACAGGGGTCGGCATGATGCTAGGGAGGCTGGCACCGTCTTGGCATTAAGGACTCGTTCACGTACTCGGACGGCGAGAGAAGAAAAGTGGTGCTGCGCCGGAGAGGCATGTCGGCGTTGTTGTCTCATCAAGGACTCGTTCACGGAACGGCGGCCGGGAAAGGGGGGCTCGTCTACAAAGTATATTGCGGCGTATAGGTGACCAAATATTCTAATCATCGGCACTAAAATGGAAGAAAGGCCAATGCAATTAAGAAGTAGCTAGTATGAACTAAATGGAATGCCTCATACTTTGTTGGTCGAAACAAATATGAACATCCCGGGATGGCGTTAGTGAGGCCAGGTAGGATGCACAAGAGATTGATATTTGTGCCATCACACCAGGCTCACTAGCGACACCCCGGAGTGTACAGATTGACCGAACATTCTAATCATCGGCACTAAAATGGAAGAAAGAGCCAAGTGGTATCAACTAAATGGAATGCCTCATACTTTGTTGGTCGAAAAAAATATTAACATCCAGAGATGGAGTAAGTGAGGCCAGGTAGGATGCACAAGATATTGATATTTGTGCCATCACACCAAGCCTCACTTGCTCCACCCCGAGTGTACGAGTGATCGACCAACCATCTAATCATCGACAAGTAAATCACTTGGGGTAATGTTAAAATGTTTGTCTCCATATTTGGGAGACATTTTTAATATTGGAGTCTAGCTAATGGAAATCAAGAACTAGTCTTGATCTCCAAATGGTGATTAGAGGGAATTTATTCATCTTAAGCAACATTAGGGACAAATGGGATCATGCAAGGGACTTGGGTCATTTGGATCATAAGGCATCAATTAAGGAGGCAACCAGGGACAAAGGGAAACATTTGATGATCCATTATCATAGGCAACAAAGCAGCAACTTTTTCCCCTCTAATCTAGCTAGAGTCCTTAAAAGAAATCCATCATAAGCATGGTCAAATACACATATATAGCATTTGGAGAGCAAACAAGCAAGTAGCCATATCACTCAATCCAATAATATAGTAATTTGGATCATAAGGCATCAATTAAGGAGGCAACCAGGGACAAATTAAGGGAAACATTTGATGATCCGAGTAAGTGCATGACACTTTGAGCTACCCAAGAATAAAGGCCAACAAGTGGATAAACATCTCGCTCAACCATTTCTTGCACTAGAGGAAAAGTAACCAACATTGAAACTTGAATAGTCAAGTGACACTACAAGCAGCTCACACACACATGCAAACACATGTGTTGACAGTAAGTAATGGATATCAAGAACTAGTCTTGATCTCCAAATGGTGATTAGAGGGAATTTATTCATCTTAATTAAGCAACATTAGGGACAAATGGGATCATGCAAGGGACTTGGATCATTTGGATCATAAGGCATCAATTAAGGAGGCAACCAGGGACAAAGGGAAACATTTGATGATCCATTATCATAGGGAACATAAGTCAAGATGCACAAACACACATAGCATGCATGGAGCAGATGCTCCAAAGGGATTATTCATCACTTGGTATATAGACCAAGTGATGCTGGCAAAAGAGAGGCCAATCAAGAACCGAGTAAATCCAGTAAGTGATAGATATGCCTAAACAAGCAACAACACATAGCATATCCCAGCTAACCGGATGAGACAAATCTTGGTAGCCAACTGAATCACCTAGCACCACCTAGCCTTTTAAAACCATCGAAATGAGTCCTTTTTCTTCAAAGGATACCACAGTGGCATTCATTTACATGATCCCCTACTGTGGATATCTCTATTTTCATCAAAGCCAACAAGAAATAGATCATAAGGAATCAATTAAGGAGGAAACCAGGGACAAAGGCATCAATTGGGGTAATGTTAAAATGTTTGTCTCCATATTTGGGAGAAATTTTTAATATTGGAGTCTAGCTAATGGAAATCAAGAACTAGTCTTGATCTCCAAATGGTGATTAGAGGGAATTTATTCATCTTAAGCAACATTAGGGATAAATGGGATCATGCAAGACTTGGGTCATTTGGATCATAAGGCATCAATTAAGGAGGCAACCAGGGACAAAGGGAAACATTTGATGATCCATTATCATAGGCAACAAAGCAGCAACTTTTCCCCTCTAATCTAGCTAGAGTCCTTAAAAGAAATCCATCATAAGCATGGTCAAATACACATATATAGCATGGGGCGGATGCTCCAAAGGGATTATATATTCATCACTTGGTAATTTGGAGAGCAAACAAGCAAGTAGCCATAACACTCAATCCAATAATATAGTAATTTGGATCATAGGGCATCAATTAAGGAGGCAACCAGGATACCACGAGTAGCATAGTAGCATACCATAAGCTCACAAGAATCCATCATTTTCTTCACAAGGATACCACAGTAGCATACCATAGTAGCATTTCATGCATTTAAATGAACCAGATAGCATCAAAACCAACCAAATGTCCAACTAGCAAGCAATACCAAGTGAGCAAGTCCGCATTACCTTGTACAGGTTCGGACAAGGATTTATAGAACAAGTACGAGAGGCAGAGGCAGAGGCATAGACAATTTCTATAAGCATATAGAACACTCCAATTTCTATAAGCATAGACAATTTCATTGTCACATCTTTCTATAAGCATCACTAGCAGCAGCAGCAATGCATATGAACACCATATACAGGTACGGTTCGGAACAATTTCATTGTCACATTGTACAGGTTCAGAACAACATATAGAACACTCCAATAAGCATCACTAGCAGCAGCAGCAATGCATATGAACACCATATGAAGCAAAACGATTAGGGGCAATGCATCCGGAGCAACGAGCAGCAATACATCCGGAGCGAGCATTTCGTCGAGCACGTTGTGCTCGCGCGGGGAGGAAGAGGGAGGGGAGGGGAGGAAGAGGGAGGGAGCTCACCGACGACAACAACAGTTGTGGAGGAGCTCACCGACGACGACGGCAAGGGTGGAGGTCGCGGCGGCTCCTCCACCTTGACGCGACGGCGGCCCCTCCTCGCGGCGGCCCCTCCTCGCCGTAGCGGCAGCTTGTGCTGCAGGTGGCGGGGATGGGAGGAGCGTGGCGGCAGGCGGCCCTCGCGTAGGAAGGCGGCGGCGACGGCGACGGCGATGGCGCCGACCATGGCGGCGCGCGGTGAGGAGAGGGGAGAGGGGAGAGGCGCGCGGTACGGATCGGAGGTGAACAGGCGTGGGCGGGGGAGGGCACGGGATGATATAGCTAAGTTCCCTTAGTTCCGTGGCGCACCGGAACAAGTGCGCCACGGAATCAACTACTTCCGTGGCGCACCAAAGCAAGTGCGCCACGTAAACAGTAATTCTCGTGGCGCAGCGCACCGCGTGCGCCACGTAAATACGTACACCGATAATTGGGGGTGACAGGTTGTGGGGCCCGCCAAGTTTTTGTGGCGCATGGTCGGCTGCTGCGCCACAAAATTAAGCTATTTCGTGGCGCACCGAGCTTTGTGCGCCACAAAATAAGTTTCTGTGGCGCACTCAAAACGGTGCGCCACAGAACTAAGCTTCGCCTATAAGGGTTTTCCTACTAGTGTTAGAGGATCCAGTATTAATCCGAAGAAGGCCGCTGTCATCCAACTTTGTGTGGGCACTGAAGTTTTGGTGTACCACATTTGCCATGCTGATGAAAGGAGTGAGAAGTTGTATAATTTCCTATATGGGTACCGGTACATATTCGCTGGATTCTGCACTGCTGAAGATCGTAATGTTCTTGGTCGTTCTCAATTTTATATCCATAATATCAAGGACATCCAGATGATTTGGAGAGACCCGGACAACAAGAAGAGGACTCAAGGTCTGAAAGATGTTGCTGCAGCCATTATAGATCCATTTTACATGAAGATGAAAGATGGATTTGATACGACGGAGCATAGCATGTGGGCTAATGCGCCTCCTCTCCCACCTGAACATATTTTATATGCTGCTAGGGATGCATATGTGACCTACGAGGTGTATAAGCGTTTGGATATTTTCGAGAGAGGATTTTTTCTCTTTACAAACGTTCCGAGAAGAAACGTGGCAGGGATTGGTGAATACTTTAAAGTAGTTTGATTAGTTTTCCTTATGAATTTATCCAAAAATGTATTCCTTTAGTTTTATATAGTTTTATAATGTAATCCGGTATCCGAGTTTATCCTTAATAAAGGTTTATTATTCTTATGGAACTCAAGATTTCAGAGCTTGTACTTCTTTTTGTTTATACTGCAGTACTTCCCTTTGATCAATAACTGTACTTCCAGATGTTCATCTAGATTGTTACTGAAGATCAAGATTCATATGTTTGTACTTCGTAGTTCGTCCTCCTGCCCTTTTATCTAATATATATTTTGTTACTGCAGATCAAGATTTATAAGGTGTACTTCGTAGCTCTTACTTATGTACTTCTTGTGCCTCTACTCTTGTACTTCCTGGTAGGGGAGAGGGGGTTGGGGGGGTTTCCCCCCCCCCATACATAAAAATCTAATATATATTTTGTTACTGCAGATCAAGATTTATAAGGTGTACTTCGTAGCTCTTACTTATGTACTTCTTGTGCCTCTACTCTTGTACTTCCTTTGTAATTTTGTTATTGGAATACAAGATTCATAGTTTGTACTTTTATTTGTTGTGAGCTTGTACTTCTATTAGTTTTATTCGGTACTTGCCGTTTCTTTACTTTATCCTACATGGGATATTCTATTTGATGTATTTCTTTTATAATTCAATATTATGAGTTTGTACTTTCTTTTTTATCGTTTTGTACTTTTTTTTCCAAGCCTGTACTTCTATTTGCTGCAGATTCATCTATGATATACATATTTTTTACTTGTATTCCTGTAAATTTAAGGTTGTACTTACTTGTACTTGTATCTTGTACTTCCTATCGTGTATGCTTTTGTATTTCCGTTGCTGCCCTTTGTTTTTGTTGAGGCTGTACTTCTTTGACTGATAGGCCAAGTAACGGCCCAGTCGGGCTTTTTCTGTGCCCGAGTTGTTACGAATTGGTTGTTACTTCCTATTTTTTAGTGGTAAGTACAAAATTGTGGTAATTGTTTTTTGGCCGAGTCCAAAATTTTCGGACCATTTAATTCTGGCCCGGTGGCGTCCGTATGCGTCTCTTACACCATAACTTGCAAGTTGCGTAGCCGTTCCGCACGGTCCGGACGACGTAACTCCACCTTCCCCACTCTCTCTTCGCTTTCTTCGTCGCAGAGAGGAACTGCTGCGCGGTTGCGGCGACGGAACCGCTGCCTTCTTCCGGTAGGATCTACTTCTCCGCGCCCTTCCCTATCTCGCGCGGTACTTCTGTTCTCTCTATCCTTCTCCGGCCCCTCAAATCTTCTCCCCGCGAATGCTCTCGTGAGGTTGTGTTCCGGATTAGGTGTTACTGTTCATAGCTTAGGGTTTCCTGCTTGTAGATCTTGTTTGTTCTTTCTTTTTGTATCGCGCAGCGAGGTTTCTTGTCTGTCTGCTGCATTCTCCTCGCACTAATTCGTTTTGATTTTTTTGCTTTTTGCTGTGTGGTTGGTTGTAGGGTTCGTGTTCATGTGCTTCTGATCTGCGCGTTGACTGGGAGAGGTCGATTTTATTTCTTTAGTCATGGAGCCTGCCCCGAAGTCCCCACTGCCTCAGGAAACCCAAGGTAATTTTATGCTTTTGTTATTGTTTTGTGTTACTTAATTCTGGTGAAACTGTTTTGCATGCTTATTTTTTTTGGGTTCCTCATGCTTGTTGTTCTCCTCTTAGATCTCTAACTAGTTTATACAATGTTAATTCTGGCATTGCTTGTGCAGTTATTTTATTATTTTTTTTTTCAACTGCTTTAAGATACAATATCTGTGTTCTTTTACTCTGTTCATTGTTTGTTTTTAGTAGGTTCATGTTTTTTTGCTCGAATTTGACTTGTAATCTAACAATAAAAGTTCTCCTAATTGTTTTTGTTTCTCCATAGAAATATACTTATCTGGTATTCATATATGTACTTACTCGTTGTTACAAGTTGTACTTCCCTTGTTTAATTTCATATACTGCAGTTATTTTTTTTACTCATGTATGTGTGTTATTTGACAACAGAAATTATTCTAATTGTTTTGGTTTTGTTTTCTACAGAAGTTACAGTTGTTAAGAGAGCGAAATTGTTTGCCGCCGATGGCAAACTAAGTCTCGTTGCCGGTATTCCTATTGTTTTCCCTGATGTTACTGTGCGGATTAGAACTGAGGATGAGGCTAAAAAAAGCTCTTCTACATCTGGTAATCATTTTTAATATGATCCCTGTTTTTGTGATTTTTGTATTGTCATGCTTGTTCTCTTTTGATATGTGAATCATAAGACAACGAAGATACATGCTCTTAAGAGAAAGAAGACTGTGTATTTTTATTTGTAGTAGTTGTACTTCCCTTGGTTTTAGTTGCAAATAATGCAGTTAATAGTATTGCACTTATCTGATATGTATTGTTGGACTTCCTTACCTTTTATTTTACCATTTTAGGAAATTAGATATATATTTTTCATTGCTGTTGTAATTAATTTGTTTTCTTTTTCTTTAATGCAGATTTGCAAACTGAAACTACTGACAAGGATATCACTGATGTACTTGCTTCTGTAGAAGAGACTTATGGAGATGGAGATCGAATGTCTGCTCATGACGGTTCTGAGCAAGGTGAAGGTGATATAGGATCTTTGGAGTTGTCGTTAACTCCTACTCGGGATGTTGACGGCACCGAGCCGATGACTCGGATAGAAGATGTTCCGACCTGACTTGCCGCTGAGGATGAAAGGGTTGCACAGAAAATTCTGCGTGCTAGGGAACGAAAGAGCAAGGCGATTCATGATGCATGAGCATCTAATGTTGGTCCAATAGCTTACCATCGTAGGGAACAGAGGAGCAAGGCGGCTAATGACGCAGATGCACATGCTGTTGTTCCCGAAGCAACTCGTACGGAACGGAGGAGCAAGGTTGCTCATGATGATAGCGAGGCTGCTCTTGATGATAGTGATGCGACTCTTGATGATAGTGTGGCGGCTCACGTTGATACCGAGGCTGCTCCTGCGTCTGGTGCAGATGCTGATGAGGCGTCTCATGATGAAAATGCAGATGTTGTTCCTGCGTCTGATATTAATTTGACCATTGCTGCTTCTAGCAGTCCTGTTATCACGCATAGGGAAAGGGTTGTTGTCCGAAAGAAGAGGATGACTGATGCTGGTAAACCTGGTAGCCCCCGCAGAAGTCCACGTGTCTCTGCTGTGTCTAGTGTTGATGGTAGCCCACGGCAAAGCCCACGTATTCTAAATATGCAGAAAGCTAGCCCTCTTGGTGGTATTGCTAAGGGAAAGCAAGCTAAATCTAAGGTGGAAGCAGGCTCGTCTCACTTCATTTTAAGTTTTATCAACTTACCTGATATCTCTTTATCTTTCTAATTACTTGATAATTTTGTATCTGTAGCTTTCTGCTTGTAAGAAGAAAAAGCCTGCTGCTGGTACTGGTTGTAAGAGTGTTGTCGATAAGCCGAAGGTGAATCCTAAGCTGGTGAAAAAATCTGCTCCTAAGAGAAAGAAGACTGTTTGTTTTAAAGAAGATGCGGATTTTGTGGCTCAGGATCATCATGTTTCTGATGATGACATTCCTAAGGTTATCTTCTGTTTTTTTCATATTTATTATATGCCTTCTCTAGTAGTATATATGTATGTTGTTTCTTTTTTTTTGTTCTAGTACTTCCTCATTTATATTATTTGTACTTCAAGTGTTTCTTCTCTTGTACTTCCCTTTCTTTTCATATTTATTATATGCCTTCTCTAGTAGTTTATATGTATGTTGTTTATTTTTTTTGTTCTAGTACTTCCTCATTTATATTACTTGTACTTCAAGTGTTCCTTGTCTTGTACTTCCCTTTCTTTTAGTGTACTGTTTGTAATTATCTGTTTGTGCTTCTATCTCATGCATGTATTTTTGCTTTTGCATTTTTGTTTTATTGTCCTTTTTGTTTCCAGTTTTTGTTTTCCACTTTCGTGTTCTAATTATTCTTTAAGCTTATGTCGAATGCATACTTTGAGCTTCTATGATTGCTTACTTGTACTTCCTGCATAGTTTTTTTAGTTTTTTTTTAATTATTATTTTGTACTTATCCTGTACGAAAATTTATTAGTTCCATGATTTACATATATTGATTTTTTTGCTGTGTTAATATGTAATGTTCTTTTAATTTTTGTATAAGGTTGTTAAGAGGAGGAGAGGGCAGGCAGAACCTTCGGCTGTGGTTGATGATGAAAAGGAGCGCCTTAATACTGTTGCCAGGTGTTCTTTGAAGGAATTAACTTTGTGCTTTGGTTTGCTTGAGGAAAGACACAAGTTGTTGGTTCGTGAAGCTGGATTGGGACATATTTGTGATTTCAAGATAAGAACAAACATCAATCGACGTCTTATGTCCTTTCTGATGTACAATATCGATCCTGTCACGATGAATTTGGATCTTGGAGATGGTACCAAGATTATTCAGATTAATGCTGATGCAATTCACAAGTTGTTTGCGCTTCCTTTTGGCGAGAATTCACCTCCTAGGCCTTCAGATAGTATCCATGATGATGCTTTGATGAAGTTAAAGGCTAAGTTAGGTTATGCCAGGAATAAGCAAATTGAGACGAAGGATCTTAGGAGGTTGCTTGCAAATCTTGTGAAAGACCCAGCCAATGATGCTTTGTCTTTGAACGTTTTCGGTTTAGTTCTTTATAACAAATTTATCTGCCCTGGCTATACTACTCGTGTTTCAAGGGAAGCCGCAATGGTGGAAGATTTTGATATTCTCAAGCTTAAGGATTTTAACTTGTGCCAGCTTGTAGTTGCTGAGCTTAGGAAAGCTGTTTTGGACTGGCAGGCATCAAAATCAGATTGGGCTGCTATTCCTCGGCTGTGCCATTGCTCCTCTTCTCATGTATCTTGACTGCATTGACCACGGAAGCTAAATCCTAGGGATAAACGCACACCTCGTGCACTTTTCATGAATCCTTCGAATCTTTTGAAGCTTTCGATCTTGATCGTATTCAGGAAGGTGACTGGAAGCCTTCTTCCTGGATTTATGGCAAGTTACCGGTGAGTCCACTTTCTTCTTTTATTCGTGTTTTTTTATTTTTGTTCATGTAACTTTTGATTTTAACATTGTTTTATCTTCATGTGTGTTTGAAGTGGAAATCACGTGGTGATATTGTGTTCTTTGATGATGTATCTAGAATGACTGGTGGGCGTTTGACTCCTTCGAAGAGGATTAGATCTTCTCTTGCAGCTTTTCAGTCGTCTAGACCTTTTGTGAGGTAATAGCAGTGGATCTGCTCTGGATGCCCAATGTGCTACTGATTCTTTGACTGTTAATGTTTGTGGGGATATCGAAGCTCTCCTTTCAAAGGCATATGATATGTCTCTTCAAATACCTACAACTGCAAAACGACTGAGCTACACCGCTGGCTTGTTGCCTCCTGAACTTTGTTTTAATGAAGTTGCAGCAAAGGATACCCTTGATTTGGAGGCTGCAAACATTGTGCACTTTCAGACTAGGATTGTTCACATGCGACAGAGTTTGTGCCTGTTCAAGGCATCCCAGGATGCTCGTTGCAAACCATATGAGGAAAAAGCTGAGGCATTTTTGAAGGCCATGAATGATGCTGATTCAGCTGCTGCAGCTGCTTCTTCCGCTGCAGCTGCAGCTGGTTTTCCCCCTGTGCCTGATTGTGCTGCTATGCGTCCCCGTACTCCTACTGTTGCCGATGGTTCCGGTCCATCTATTGGAGATGTGAGATTTTGTGTATTTTTATTTTGATCTTCTTTTTTAGATGGAAAGCTGAACTTCTTTTCTTTATGTTTGTCTTATGCTTTCTTTTTTCAAATTTTTTTGTAATGACTTTATTCTATTTTATTTTTATGCAGGCTACTACTAATGAAGATTTGCTCGCTGTCGATACTCCTCCATGTGATGATTCGGCGACTGAGAATACTGTTATGGATGTACGTCAGGATGACAAGGACATTTTTGTGGATGATATGGATGATCTCTTGTCTGGCAAGGATGGTGCTGTAACTTTTGATGAGCAGCAAGCTCCTGATTGTGTTAAGTCCCCTTACAATGGCGAATCTCTCAAAAGTGTTTCTGTCCCCGCTCCTGCTACTGCTGATGTTTCCACTGCTCCTGTTATACCTGAAGTTACAAAGAGCGATGTTGCCACTTCTCCTCTGAATGCTGAAGTAGATACTGTTAAAGTTGATGATCCCTTTTGTGCTGGAGCTCCTGATGAACAGCCTGCACCTGTGGTTTCACAGTTTGTGCCCGCATCGACTTTATTTGCTGCTGCCCCTTCTAGGCATGAGAAGGATGCCGCTGAAGAAACAAAGGATCCAACTTCGTCTTCTCAAGGTTTAGGCAAGACCCCGTAAAGTTCATGCTTTGGTAGTTTGATTTGCTTGTTTTGTTGCTTTTGTGTGGTGTGCTTTGCAAGTGTTGGGGATGTGGGGAATGTAAACTACCTTGAACAAAATATTGTTAGATTATGTATGTTCTTGTTCTCGGACATGGGTTGTAAAATAAAAATTCAGTTTCTTTTTTATATTAAGTTTGTGTTCTAGAAACATAGAAAAGAAGTGTGCAGATTTGCTTGTACTTCCTGTTCACCTTCTGTTTTTACCTTTGACGTTACATGTACTTTTCTGTTTACCTTGCTTGTACTTCCTTACATGTACATCCTGTTGCACGAATAAGAGTGCAGCTTTTGTAGCTATATAGTCATGAATTTTCTGCTCTTGTACTTCCCCGGCAATTGTGTTTGTACTTCCCACAACTTAGGTAGTTGAGTACACTTAGTTCTACTTTTTTCAGCATGTACTTCTTTGCACATGGACCTGCACTTCTTTGCTGTGTAGTGCTGTACTTCTCTAGTCTGTGCACTTCAACCTGTATTTTTTTATAAACTTTGAATCATATCATTTTATGTTTATTCTTTTAAGGTCGTGATGTTTTATTTTCTTTTGTTTCTGCAGCCTCTCAGTACTGCAATTATTCAGCAAAACTTCGAGAAAGTATTGACAAGTTTTTCTATACTGTTACAAAAGTAAAAAGCAGAGATGAAGTAGCGTAAGTTGCTATTATTTTTTATGCAACAATTCTTATGGCAACTCTTTTCTCATATTGACATTTTTAATTAAATATTATTTTTATTATTATTTTTCCAAGAATAAGGTGATGTTTCATAATAAATTTTGCGAAGCTACTGTTAATGATGTTTCAGAATCCTTTAACCTGCGTGGGATGCTATCAAGTACTGTAGCCGAAATTGGTATTCACCTATTGAGGGAGAAATACAAGGGTACCACCAAGCTTATTGTTCCTTTCTGGGTTTGTGTAAGTTGCAGACATTTATTATGTAGTTTTGTTACTTACCTATCTTTTTTTCCCCTGGTATTTGAAGTTTGTTACTTACATTTTTCAGCGTAAGATATGGAATGGATCCTTTGACAAAAATGTGAGGTCTTGGTTTACTCAAACTGGACTTGAGCATATGGACAGGCATGATATTGTGAGTAAAACTTTAAATTTGTTTGTATAAATTTTTCAGCCCACTTTATATATAAATTTTACTTCCTGATGCCTTTCTTATATATTAATTGTCCATTTTTATAGGTTGTTTTTCCAACTTTTGATCCTCCGAAAGCGAGAGACGAGGTTGGACATTATGCTGTGGTTACGCTGAATCTGAGGGATAGATCTTTCCAGTATATTGATTCTTTGTATACATGCAAAGATCCTACTGGATGGTTGATGTTCAACAAGATGATGAAGAATATAAAGCAGCTTTGGGCAGATGCTTCCCATGACATGCGAGACCCTCTTAGTCCACTTACTATTGATGACTTAAAGACAGAGTACATGTGTACACCGCAGCAGGACAATGGGTGAGACATGTGTTATTTTTAATCTATAATCATTTATTTGTCCTTTTTTTTCATTTTTTGTTCTTTTATTTTGTCATGATGTATCTTGTTTTTTCGCAGTCGGGACTGTGGTTTCTTTATGTTACATACTGTTGGGTCTTGGAATGGTAGGTCGCTTACAGAATTTACATGCAAGGACATTCCTAACATAAAGTAAACCATGCTATTTAGCTGGTCGACGTGTGGAATTTTTGATGTGGATCTCGTGGGTTTGTTTGGGTATCATCCAGAGTTAGTACTTTTTTTTCATATCATGTTCTTCAACTCGTTCGTTTCTTTTTTCATGTAGGGTTCCTGCATGTACTTCCCTTTTCTACCTTCTGTACTTCTAATATATGTCTATTGTACTTCTTGTTTAATCTTCTTGTACTTCCCTATATTTTCTTGTACTTTACAGTATTTTTCCTGTACTTCCCTATATCTTCTTGTACTTCCCTATATCTTCTTGTACTTTACAGTTTTTTTCTGTACTTTCTATATTTTCTTCTTTTGTTTGCATTATGCAAAGTTAATTTTTATTAAGTGTCAGATACATTTTTTTAAAAATTTACAACTGACTTTTGTTGCAGGTGAATCTCTTGATCTTGATGAAGAGAATTTCTGTCTTTTCGATACCCAGACTCAGACCTTTGTCCCTGAAGCTGATGTCGTTAACATCAGTAGTCAAGATGATGATTCTGTGAAGAGAACTAACAACAAATCCTTTGATTCTCTGAAGAATAAGCTGGCTGATGTTCTTGGGAAGGCTACTGTTATTGAAAAGACAGTTGCGGATGCTGAAGTTATATCCTCTGATGATGACTTTGTTACCCCAAAGACTAGGTCTGGAAAGGTACTTACTGCTATTAAGAAGAAAAAGGATCCTTCGGTCGACTCGGCTAATACCACGACTACAAAGAGGGCTCCAAGAAGACCCAAGAAGTGGAGTGAACCTGTAGAGATTTTAAAGCCTGGTGAGTTCAATCACCTCAAAAATGCAAGGCTGCTTAAGGACTTCATGCTGAGCAAGCATGGAGTCGAAAAATATGGAAGGTATGATGTCTTTATGATCCTTCTGTCCACATGTTTTTTTCCTGAACTTTTTCTTTCTTTTTTGACCTGTTTTTTCCCTCTCGTAATGATTTTGTTTTTTGTGTCTATACAGCGTCAATTACTGTAGATTTGGCCATGGGAAGGATACGTTTGGCGATGATATTGAATCATTATTTACCGGCAAAGAATTGGCTAAGGCCTTTGGAGATCTTGGGGAGTTAGAGGGTGAAATGATGAGCTATATTATCTGCAGTGGAAGGAAGATCCCACCCAGAATCATGACTTTGCTTCTGGAACGCGTGTCCTATTGTCTCCCTACTTTCTTACGGTGAATAATATAGTTTCTCTTCTTTTTTTATAAGCTAGTTGTTATGTGTTGAATAGTCATAACATTTTAAACTTTAATCTTTTTTGTGTAGTATTTGCTAGAAATGGATGACATGACTGTTAGCAACAACTTTGATGTTGTAATGGCTGTGCAGAGTTTCCATGATTATTTGAAACCAGGAGAGAATCTCTTGACTGCAAATCTGGTAATACATTCAATAAAAACTTTGATGCCCTAACCTGCCTGCAATTCTGCTGAGTTTAACTATGTTCTTCCTTTTTATTTGTATTTTTTTCACTTGTGCACATGTTTATTTTATTTTTGATGTACTCTTTAATAACAGATCATCATGCCATACTGTAAGACGATGCCCAGAAGCATCATGTCTTGTATGTCATGAACAAGTATCGTGCAACCTTTGATGTTCTCGATTCGTTTGATTGGAGTAGCCACAAAGAACTTTCTCGGAGTTCGTTCCATGCTGCAGATGTCAAGGAAATTGTATGTTCTAATAATTTTCTGCTTTATTTTCTGACAGCTTATTTTTAGGTTAAATATTCCTTTGCTTAATGTCATTCCTTTTTCATTTCAATGTTTAAACAGGCTCGAAGGTTGACCTTAGTCATGGAAGGAGTTTATGGCAAACAACAGTATGCCAAAAGTGGTCATCCCAATTGGACCAATGTTTCAAAGAAGCCGAACTACCTGCAAGTCCCCAAGCAGGGTTTCAACCAGTGCGGCTTCTACTGTATGAAGTTTGCATCTTCTTTTGACGGTGATCAAGTCGTTCGGACATTGCAAATGATGATGTATGTTTATTTTCATAGAAGAAGTAACTTTTTCTTATATCTCTGTAGCTTCCTTTTTCATAATTCTTTTGCTTTCGTTTTTTGTTTGCAGCCTCGTGTTGATGATTGGAAGGCGAGTACTCGTACTCAACTGTGTTCCATGTCAACAACATGATCCCTCTACATGATCCGCAGTGGAAATTCAATGCCTTTCTCCACATTCGTGTTGTCTACCCAAGGAGAAGAGCTTATTATGATGCTTAGCCGGATGTCATAGGAACATAATTTTCATATTCGTATATAATTTTAATTTGATATTCATATTTGTAATTTAATATAGTTTGACCTATTGGAACATCGGTCTTTTTCATGTTGTACTTGGAACATCGGTGTACTTCATACTAATCAATTATGTATTTTTGGTACTGAGTAAGCTTGTACTTCGATATATGTTATCCTCGTACTTCTTGCAATATATCTTTTTGTTCTCCTTTTTCAATTAGCCTTTTGTGTTTTTTTTCGAGTGAAGTGTTGTACTTCCTGCAGATTTTAGTTTGTACTTCTCATGTATTTTGCCATATAATATTTTTTGGATATATATTTTTTTGTGTAGTTGAAGATTCGAAGCTAGTACTTATGTATTTTTTCCAGTTGTACTTCTTTTGTTTTTACTCCTGTACTTCCTGGTCATCTTCTATTTTTTTTTAATCCTCCTATGTATCCCCTACAAAATGAAAGCTATGATATGAACTTCTTAATTGAGTTCAAGAATGTAAAGTTGTACTTAATTGTATTCATGCACATCCATCTATGATATATATACATTTCTTTCTTGTATTCGTCTAAATTAAGCTTGTACTTTCTTGTACTTGAGTTCTGTACTTCCTATCTTCTGTGATTTGTACTTTTTTTTGCTAGTCTTTGTTGTTGAGGCTGTACTTCTTTAACTGACAGGCCAGTTAACGGCCCAGTCGGGCTTTCTGGCCCAGTAAGCATGCATGTACGTGTGCAGTTTTTTTTCGGGGTGGGACTTTGTACTTCCTTGCGCTTCTGTCTTGTACTTTCTTGTGCTTCTATTTTGTACTTCCTTGTAGTTCATTCCTGAACTTCCCTTTGTTTTGTTACCTGTAAGATAAATTAGTTGTGTATTCATATATCAATTTTTCCGTGTTGTACTCGCCATTCGATGTCGGCTTGTACCTTCTTTTTATAATTCATGCTAGAACTTGATGTCTCGGTCCTACCCAGGTCTTTTAATTTTTGTTGTATATTTTTTGTAATTTTTAACAGATTATGTACTTCCTATTTGAGTAACCTCGTACTTCCTGTTAATATATATCGTACTTCCTAATTTTTTATCTTACTGTTTTGCTGATGTTTGCTGATGTACAGACTTTTGATTTGTAGTAAACAAATTACTGAATGGAGTAAACCAGGATTATTTTTTTATTTTTACAGATCATTACTGAATGGGAAGTAAACTTAATTACAACATTGTAACTTATTTTCTATTTTTTTTATGCTAACTTATTTCTGGTGCTCCTTCTTAGTGTTGGTGGCGTTGGTTCATTTCCTTCATCCTCATCTTCCGCTTTGTCATCTTCTTCTATGTTCTCGTTTTCCTCAGCCTCATCTTCCTCTCCATCTCCCTCTCCCTCGCCATCTTCATCATCATCATCTTCTTCTTCTTCTTCTTCTTCTTCTTCTTCTTCATCATCTTCTTCCTCGTCTTCTTCTTCTTCCTCGTCTTCTTCTTCTTCTTCCTCGTCTTCTTCTTCTTCTTCTTCTTCTTCTTCTTCCTCGTCTTCTTCTTCTTCTTCTTCTTCTTCTTCTTCTTCTTCCTCGTCTTCTTCCTCGTCTTCCTCTCCCTCGTCATCTTCCTCCTTCCTTTTTGGTTTTGTTCTTGTTAGGACTTTCTTCTTCGATTTTCCTTTTAGCTTCAAGCCATTTGTCACAGGGCAAGTAAGAGAGTTGTGGCCTGTTCCATATTTTTTACATCCTGAACACATTTTTCTTTTTGGAGCTTTTATTTTACTTATAGCAAGTTGTTTCATTACTCTAGGATCTTTTGGACAAGATCTAGAGTTGTGTCCCTTTCAGCTTGCATATACTGCACGTGTTCTTCCCTTCCCTCTTCACGAGTCTTCGCACTTTCTTCTTCATAGCTCCTGGAGGTTTAGAGCCACCGAGGTTCCTTATTCCTGCTTCCTTTAGTTTTTGACTTAGGTGGTGGTAGTATAACCCTCTGCGGCATACTGTTACCATCGTTGTCAGGCTGATTATGTTGCTGGTTAGGACAATCAGGATATGTCTGTTGGTTTTCTGTCCAAAAGTGAGTCTCTTCAGGCTCAAACTCATCAATATCTGGGCATTGGCTTGAACCATTTTCATCATTATCTGGTGTTGACGAACCCATTGCATCAAGTTCGTCATACAGTGCCTGCAGACCAACTTTTGCTCTTGCCTCGCTGTTCTTCTGAGCATGTAGCTTTCCGAACAACTTTCATAGCCAGCTGTAGTACTTCATTCCGCTGGTACGGATACGAGGTTCCATCGAAGCTTGTGTCTTGTAATCTCTCCTATCAAAAGTTCCTCTATGTCGCGCTCCATTAGTGTACCTCCTTAGCATGTAACCGATCGGAATGCTATCAACCCTCAGGTGGTCCAGCAGGCATAAAACATGTAGGCAGAACAGTCCTGTTGTAATAAAATGAAGTTTCAATCCATTAGAAACTGTAAGAAGTGCAAGGTTGGGTGAAACAGAAGTTTAAGTCACAAGGTAACAGAAGTACACGTTTTTTTTTATAATGTTGTACCTGTGTGTTCCCATAGCAGACACTCGCACATGTATTCGCCTCTAATAGGATCTGCAAGTACTCTGAACTGATGGTTTGACCAAGAAAAGTCGGTTGTTGGTTGGTGATAGGTCACCGGATAATTGTACTCATCAAGTTCGGGGTAGTCCGGGTTTGGTTTGATGCGGAAGAGTGTGCTTTTCTTCAGCAGAGCCCGGTACTCTTTGAACACAGTCTTCGTATAAAGTTGCTGGAATTGATGCTCAAATCCATAAGTGTCGGATACATTTTTTTAAAAATTTACAAGCGACTTTTGTTGCGAGTGAATCTCTTGATCTTGATGAAGAGAATTTCTGTCTTTTCGATACCCAGACTCAGACCTTTGTCCCTGAAGCTGATGTCGTTAACATCAGTAGTCAAGATGATGATTACGTGAAGAGAACTAACAACAAATCCTTTGATTCTCCGAAGAATAAGTCTGGTCGATGTTCTTGGGAAGGCTACTGTTATTGAAAAGACAGTTGCGGATGCTGAAGTTATATCCTCTGATGATGACTTTGTTACCCCAAAGACTAGGTCTGGAAAGGTACTTACTGCTATTAAGAAGAAAAAGGATCCTTCGGTCGACTCGGCTAATACCACGACTACAAAGAGGGCTCCAAGAAGACCCAAGAAGTGGAGTGAACTCGTAGAGATTTTAAAGCCCGGTGAGTTCAATCACCTCAAAAATGCAAGGCTGCTTAAGGACTTCATGCTCGAGCAAGCATGGAGTCGAAAAATATGGAAGGTATGATGTCTTTATGATCCTTCCGTCCACATGTTTTTTTCCTGAACTTTTTCTTTCTTTTTTGACCTGTTTTTTCCCCTCCGTAATGATTTTGTTTTTTGTGTCTATACGAGCGTCAATTACTCGTAGATTTGGCCATGGGAAGGATACGTTTGGCGATGATATTGAATCATTATTTACCGGCAAAGAATTGGCTAAGGCCTTTGGAGATCTTGGGGAGTTAGAGGGTGAAATGATGAGCTATATTATCTGCAGTGGAAGGAAGATCCCACCCGAATCATGACTTTGCTTCTGGAACGCGTGTCCTATTGTCTCCCTACTTTCTTATGGTGAATAATATAGTTTCTCTTCTTTTTTTATAAGCTAGTTGTTATGTGTTGAATAGTCATAACATTTTAAACTTTAATCTTTTTTGTGTAGTATTTGCTAGAAATGGATGACATGACTGTTAGCAGCAACTTTGATGTTGTAATGGCGCATGCGAGTTTCCATGATTATTTGAAACCAGGAGAGAATCTCTTGATCGCAAATCTGGTAATACATTCAATAAAAACTTTGATGCCCTAACACGCTCTGCAATTCTGCTGAGTTTAACTATGTTCTTCCTTTTTATTTGTATTTTTTTCACTTGTGCACATGTTTATTTTATTTTTGATGTACTCTTTAATAACAGATCATCATGCCATACTCGTAAGACGATGCCCGAAGCATCATGTCTTGTATGTCATGAACAAGTATCGTGCAACCTTTGATGTTCTCGATTCGTTTGATTGGAGTAGCCACAAAGAACTTTCTCGGAGTTCGTTCCATGCTGCAGAATGTCAAGGAAATTGTATGTTCTAATAATTTTACTGCTTTATTTTCTCGACTGACTTATTTTTAGGTTAAATATTCCTTTGCTTAATGTCATTCCTTTTTCATTTCAATGTTTAAACAGGCTCGAAGGTTGACCTTAGTCATGGAAGGAGTTTATGGAAAACAACAGTATGCCAAAAGTGGTCATCCCAATTGGACCAATGTTTCAAAGAAGCCGAACTACCTGCAAGTCCCCAAGCAGGGTTTCAACCAGATGCGGCTTCTACTCGTATGAAGTTTGCATCTTCTTTTGACGGTGATCAAGTCGTTCCGGACATTGCAAATGATGATGTATGTTTATTTTCATAGAAGAAGTAACTTTTTCTTATATCTCTCGTAGCTTCCTTTTTCATAATTCTTTTGCTTTCTGTTTTTTGTTTGCAGCCTCGTGTTGATGATTGGAAGGCAGTAGTCCTGTACTCAACTGTGTTCCATGTCAACAACATGATCCCTCTACATGATCTGCCAGTGGAAATTCAATGCCTTTCTCCACATTCTGTGTTGTCTACCCAAGGAGAAGAGCTTATTATGATGCTTAGCCAGATGTCATAGGAACATAATTTTCATATTCGTATATAATTTTAATTTGATATTCATATTTGTAATTTAATATAGTTTGACCTATTGGAACATCAGTCTTTTTCATGTTGTACTGGAACATCAGTGTACTTCATACTAATCAATTATGTATTTTTGGTACTGAGTAAGCTTGTACTTCTGATATATGTTATCCTGTACTTCTTGCAATATATCTTTTTGTTCTCCTTTTTCAATTAGCCTTTTGTGTTTTTTTTTTCGAGTGAAGTGTTGTACTTCCTGCAAATTTTAGTTTGTACTTCTCATGTATTTTGCCATATAATATTTTTTGGATATATATTTTTTTGTGTAGTTGAAGATTCGAAGCTAGTACTTATGTATTTTTTCCAGTTGTACTTCTTTTGTTTTTACTCCTGTACTTCCTGGTTATCTTCTATTTTTTTTTAATCCTCCTATGTATCCCCTACAAAATGAAAGCTATGATATGAACTTCTTAATTGAGTTCAAGAATGTAAAGTTGTACTTAATTGTATTCATGCACATCCATCTATGATATATATACATTTCTTTCTTGTATTCGTCTAAATTAAGCTTGTACTTTCTTGTACTTGAGTTACGTACTTCCTATCTTCTGTGATTTGTACTTTTTTTTGCTAGTCTTTGTTGTTGAGGCTGTACTTCTTTAACTGACAGGCCAGTTAACGGCCCAGTCGGGCTTTCTGGCCCAGTAAGCATGCATGTACGTGTGCAGTTTTTTTTCGGGGTGGGACTTTGTACTTCCTTGCGCTTCTGTCTTGTACTTTCTTGTGCTTCTATTTTGTACTTCCTTGTAGTTCATTCCTGAACTTCCCTTTGTTTTGTTACCTGTAAGATAAATTAGTTGTGTATTCATATATCAATTTTTCCGTGTTGTACTGCCATTCGATGTCGGCTTGTACCTTCTTTTTATAATTCATGCTAGAACTTGATGTCTCGGTCCTACCCGTGTCTTTTAATTTTTGTTGTATATTTTTTGTAATTTTTAACAGATTATGTACTTCCTATTTGAGTAACCTCGTACTTCCTGTTAATATATATCGTACTTCCTAATTTTTTATCTTACTTGTTTTGCTGATGTTTGCTCGATGTACGGACTTTTGATTTGTAGTAAACAAATTACCGAATGGAGTAAACCAGGATTATTTTTTTATTTTTACGGATCATTACTGAATGGGAAGTAAACTTAATTACAACATTGTAACTTATTTTCTATTTTTTTTATGCTAACTTATTTCTGGTGCTCCTTCTTAGTGTTGGTGGCGTTGGTTCATTTCCTTCATCCTCATCTTCCGCTTTGTCATCTTCTTCTATGTTCTCGTTTTCCTCAGCCTCATCTTCCTCTCCATCTCCCTCTCCCTCGCCATCTTCATCATCATCATCTTCTTCTTCTTCTTCTTCTTCTTCATCATCTTCTTCCTCGTCTTCTTCTTCTTCCTCGTCTTCTTCTTCTTCTTCCTCGTCTTCTTCTTCTTCTTCTTCTTCTTCTTCTTCCTCGTCTTCTTCTTCTTCTTCTTCTTCTTCTTCTTCTTCTTCTTCTTCTTCTCGTCTTCTTCCTCGTCTTCCTCTCCCTCGTCATCTTCCTCCTTCCTTTTTGGTTTTGTTCTTGTTAGGACTTTCTTCTTCGATTTTCCTTTTAGCTTCAAGCCATTTGTCACAGGGCAAGTAAGAGAGTTGTGGCCTGTTCCATATTTTTTACATCCTGAACACATTTTTCTTTTTGGAGCTTTTATTTTACTTATAGCAAGTTGTTTCATTACTCTAGGATCTTTTGGACAAGATCTAGAGTTGTGTCCCGCTTTCGAGCTTGCATATACTGCACGTGTTCTTCCCTTCCCTCTTCACGAGTCTTCTCGCACTTTCTTCTTCATAGCTCCCGGAGGTTTAGAGCCACCGGGTTCCTTATTCCTCGCTTCCTTTAGTTTTTGACTTAGGTGGTGGTAGTATAACCCTCTGCGGCATACTTGTTACCATCGTTGTCGTGCTGATTATGTTGTCTGGTTAGGACAATCGGGATATGTCCGTTGGTTTTCCGTCCAAAAGTGAGTCTCTTCGAGGCTCAAACTCATCAATATCCGGGCATTGGCTTGAACCATTTTCATCATTATCCGGTGTTGACGAACCCATTGCATCAAGTTCGTCATACGGTGCACTGCAGACCAACTTTTGCTCTTGCCTGCTGTTCTTCGAGCATGTAGCTTTCCGAACAACTTTCATAGCCAGCTGTAGTACTTCATTCTGCATGGTACGGATACGAGGTTCCATCGAAGCTTGTGTCTTGTAATCTCTCCTATCAAAAGTTCCTCTATGTCGCGCTCCATTAGTGTACCTCCTTAGCATGTAACCGATCGGAATGCTATCAACCCTCGGGTGGTCCAGCGAGGCATAAAACATGTAGGCGGAACGGTCCTGTTGTAATAAAATGAAGTTTCAATCCATTAGAAACCGTAAGAAGTGCAAGGTTGGGTGAAACGAAGTTTAAGTCACAAGGTAACAGAAGTACACGTTTTTTTTATAATGTTGTACCTGTGTGTTCCCATAGCAGACACTCGCACATGTATTCGCCTCTAATAGGATCTGCAAGTACTCTGAACTGATGGTTTGACCAAGAAAAGTCGGTTGTTGGTTGGTGATAGGTCACCAGATAATTGTACTCATCAAGTTCAGGGTAGTCTGGGTTTGGTTTGATGCGGAAGAGTGTGCTTTTCTTCAGCAGAGCCTGGTACTCTTTGAACACAGTCTTCGTATAAAGTTGCTGGAATTGATGCTCAAATCCATAATGGGTTCTCTTATTTGTTTTTGACTGTAAAGAGGACACAACACATTTTTCTTTATCTTTTATGAAGAAAAGATAATAAGAATGCTAAGATGAAGCACAAGATGTGGAGTAAATGTTTTTTAAATTAAGTACCTGTATTGCATATGTCTTTAAATTCTCTCGCTGTCTCCTTTGGAATATTAGTTTGGTAACTTGTTCCGCAAAACGGTTCGGACCGAGCTTCTCATTTAACGAGACCACATGCGCTTTAGGGATGCATTCATGCTTTCGAGCACCGAGTAGATGTCATTCTTGCGCGGAACACGTTCTTGAAATAGGCTGAGATCCACTCCTCCCTGATTTCCCGTAGCCGCAACATCATGGGATCATCGTGCGGATTGTATTTGTCAAGTAGATTTCGCCAAGCGTGTTCAAATTCTGTAGGCATGAGTGGCCAATTCGAGATTGTCTGTAAACTCAGCCTTGAAGGTCAAATACTTCTTGTACGGACTCGACAAGTGTAGGTGTAATTTTTTCATCATATGCCATCGGCATAGTTTATGCAAGTGTTTTAAAGAAA
Source organism: Lolium rigidum (assembly GCF_022539505.1). Lineage (NCBI taxonomy): Eukaryota > Viridiplantae > Streptophyta > Magnoliopsida > Poales > Poaceae > Lolium > Lolium rigidum. The sequence continues at coordinate 15,965,243 of NC_061514.1, read as the reverse complement.
ACACGAGGGATTGTTGCTTGCCATGGACGGGCATTGGTCCGTAAATAAAAAGAAGGTTTCTACAAATCAATACACAAGTGAAGCGGGCAAATTAAATTTTCGGTTCAGATGTATATTATTTACTATGCTATATGTTCTCACGAAATATGCAAAAGAATGTGCGTAAATAGACACGTTAAAATTATTGTGGGTTGCTTCCCATTCATGCACCTTAAGAACGTTCTGAACAGCCAATAAAATGAGTCTTCACTTTCATCCCTGACTAGAGCACAAGCCAAAATAGAGGACTGTAGGTGGTGGTTTACTCCAACAAAGACACCGAGGGGCATGTGGTGTCCGTTTGTTTTATATGTTGTATCAAATGTTATGCAATCCCGAAATCCTCGTATGATCCCCTACAGCTTGCAGGAGCCCAAAAGATATTCTTTATACGGTTTTCATCATCAAGCTGAAAATCGAAGAAAAACTCTTTGTTGCAAGCTTTCATCTCTCCAAAGTAAGACAGAAGCTTATTTATATCGTCCCTAATATCCTCTTGGGAATTTATTGCCTTCCTGCAATTATATGGATGGAAAGTACAGATTGCTTTAGCAGGAAGTACAACCGTACTACAGTAGAAAGTACATGGAAAGATAGACATGCTGTAACAGGAATGTTTTTTCACACGTTAAGTACAGAGTTATCATAAATGGAATTTGAGGTTCACAAACAACTTTCATTTCTAAGTTGAAAAGAGCAAAAAGGGTAGAGTGTTGCTTTTACTGTTTAGCAAGTCGCGCCCATGAAATGTTAAGTATCGCGCGCCTCCCACCGATGAATATAGGATCGACAAAATTATCCGATGAGATACATTATTAAACTGGAGGAACTTTACAAATTCCGAGCAAAGAAGGGTCGAAATTTTTATGAGAATGTAGGAAATTCATCATGCTTCGGGGCTTTGAATCATATGGTGGTTGTGTTCGAATTTTATATTCTCAATTACATAATCTTGTCTGCCTTCTCTTTTACTCTAATACCAGCAAGGCAACCACATCGACTAGTGGTTTTATCACGCACGCGATCAGTTTCTGCAACAGTGCTCTCGTAATGACCTTGGCGGTTGCAGTATAGGTATCGATTGGCACCATTGTGATGTCCAGTTCTGACTCCAAAACCAGCATGCCTTGCATATCTGTTGTAAAATATTTTGGCAGCCTCGAAATCTTTGAATACCATTTTTATTTTTGGTAATAGATAATCTGGAAGATCATTATCCTGTAGAAACAAAAAACAATAGTACATTAGGCATTTTCAATGAGAAGTACAAGTATGATAAACAAGAAAGTTGATGGCGTGTATTTCACACGTTCGTTGGGCAACCCCAAGAGGAAGGTATGATGCGCACAGCAGCAAGTTTTCCCTCAGAAAGAAACCAAGGTTTATCGAACCAGGAGGAGCCAAGAAGCACGTTGAAGGTTGATGGCGGCGGGATGTAGTGCGGCGCAACACCGGAGATTCCGGCGCCAACGTGGAACCTGCACAACACAACCAAAGTACTTTGCCCCAACGAAACAGTGAGGTTGTCAATCTCACCGGCTTGTCTGTAACAAAGGATTAACCGTATTGTGTGGAAGATGATTGTTTGCAGAGAAAACGAGTAAAACAAGTATTGCAGCAGATTTGTATTTCAGTATTAAAGAATGGACCGGGGTCCACGGTTCACTAGAGGTGTCTCTCCCATAAGATAAAAGCATGTTGGGTGAACAAATTACAGTCGGGCAATTGACAAATAGAGAGAGCATAACAATGCACATACATGACACATAAGTATAGTGAGATTTAATTGGGCATTACGACAAAGTACATAGACCGCCATCCAACTGCATCTATGCCTAAAAAGTCCACCTTCAGGTTATCATCCGAACCCCCTCCAGTATTAAGTTGCTAAACAACAGACAATTGCATTAAGTATGGTGCGTAATGTAATCAACAACTACATCCTTGGACATAGCGCCAATGTTTTATCCCTAGTGGCAACAACACAACACAACCTTAGAACTTTCTGTCACTGTCCCGGTGTCAATGCAGGCATGAACCCACTATCGAGCATAAGTACTCCCTCTTGGAGTTAAAAGTAAAAACTTGGCCAGAGCCTCTACTAGAAACGGAGAGCATGCAAGATCATAAACAACACATGTATAATAACTTGATAATTAACATGACATAGTATTCTCTATCCATCGGATCCCGACAAACACAACATATAGAATTACGGATAGATGATCTTGATCATGTTAGGCAGCTCACAAGATCCAACAATGAAGCACAATGAGGAGAAGACAACCATCTAGCTACTGCTATGGACCCATAGTCCAGGGGTAGACTACTCACTCATCACTCCGGGAGGCGACCATGGCGGTGTAGAGTCCTCCGGGAGATGATTCCCCTCTCCGGCGAGGGTGCCGGAGGCGATCTCCTGGATCCCCCGAGATGGGATCGGCGGCGACGGCGTCTCGGTAAGGTTTTCCGTATCGTGGTTCTCGGTGCTGGGGGTTTCGTCACGGAGGCTTTAAGTAGGCGGAAGGGCAAGTCAAGAGGCGGCACGGGGGCCCACACCATAGGCCGGCGCGGCCGAGGGTGGGGCCGCGCCGCCCTAGGGTTTGGCCACCCCGTGGCCCCTCTTCGTCTCGTCTTCGGACTTCCGGAAGCTTCGTGGAAAAATAGGCCCCTGGGCTTTGATTTCGTCCAATTCCGAGAATATTTCGTTACTAGGATTTACTGAAACCAAAAACAGCGAGAAAACGACAGTCGGCACTTCGGCATCTTGTTAATAGGTTAGTTCCGGAAAATGCACGAATATGACATAAAGTGTGCATAAAACATGTAGGTATCATCAATAATATGGCATAGAACATAAGAAATTATCGATACGTCGGAGACGTATCAAGCATCCCCAAGCTTAGTTACGCTCGTCCCGAGCGAGGTAAAACGATAACAAAGATAATTTCGAAGTGATATGCCATCATAACCTTGATCATACTATTTGTAAACATATGTAGTGGATGCAGCGATCAAAACAATGGTGATGACATGAGTAAACAAGTGAATCATAAAGCAAAGACTTTTCATGAATAGTACTTCAAGACAAGTATTAATAAGTCTTGCATAAGAGTTAACTCATAAAGCAATAAATCAAAGTAAAGGTATTGAAGCAACACAAAGGAAGATTAAGTTTCAGCGGTTGCTTTCAACTTGTAACATGTATATCTCATGGATAATAGTCAACAAAGAGTAATATAACAAGTACAATATGCAAGTATGTAAGAATCAATGCACGGTTCACACAAGTGTTTGCTTCTTGGGGTGGAGAGAGATAGGTGAACTGACTCAACATAAAAGTAAAGAGAATGGTCCTTCAAAGAGGAAAGCATCGATTGCTATATTTGTGCTAGAGCTTTTATTTTGAAAACATGAAACAATTTTGTCAACGGTAGTAATAAAGCATATGAGTTATGAAAGTTATATCTTACAAGTTGCAAGTCTCATGCATAGTATACTAATAGTGCCCGCACCTTGTCCTAATTAACTTGGACTACCGGATCTTTGCAATGCACATGTTTTGACCAAGTGTCACAATGGGGTACCTCCATGCCGCTTGTACAAAGGTCTAAGGAGAAAGCTCGCATTTTGGATTTCTCGCTTTTGATTATTCTCAACTTAGACATCCATACCGGGACAACATGGACAACGGATAATGGACTCCTCTTTTATGCATAAGCATGTGGCAACAATTATTATTCTCATATGAGATTGAGGATATGTGTCCAAACTGAAACTTCCACCATGAATCATGGCTTTAGTTAGCGGCCCAAAGTTCTTCTCTAACAACATGCATGCTCCAACCATGAAGGTGGTAGATCTCTCTTGCTTCGAGACAAGACGGACATGCATAGCAACTCACATGATATCCAACAAGGAATAGTTGATGGCGTCCCCGAAACATGGTTACCGCTCAACAAGCAACTTAATAAGAGATAAAGTGCATAAGTACATATTCAATACTACAATAGTTTTTAAGCTATTTGTCCCATGAGCTATATATAGCAAAGGTGAATGATGGAATTTTAAAGGTAGCACTCAAGCAATTTACTTTGGAATGGCGGATAAATACCATGTAGTAGGTAGGTATGGTGGACACAAATGGCATAGTGGTTGGCTCAAGTATTTTGGATGCATGAGAAGTATTCCCTCTCGATACAAGGTTTAGGCTAGCAAGGTTATTTGAAACAAACACAAGGATGAATGGTACAGCAAAACTCACATAAAAGACATATGGTAAACATTATAAGACTCCATACCGTCTTCCTTGTTGTTCAAAACTCAATACTAGATGTTATCTAGACTCTAGAGAAACTAAATATGCAAACCAAATTAGCAAGCTCTAAGTATTTCTTCATTAATGGGTGCAAGATATATGATGCAAGAGCTTAAACATGAGCACAACAATTGCCAAGTATCAAATTATCCAAGACATTTTTAGAGTTACTACATGTAGCATTTTCCAATTCCAACCATATAACAATTTAACGAAGGAGAAACTTCGCCATGAATACTATGAGTAGAACCTAAGGACATATTTGTCCATATGCAACAGCGGAGCGTGTCTCTCTCCCTTAAAGTGAATGCTAGGATCCATTTTATTCAAACAAAACAAAAACAAAAACAAACCGACGCTCCAAGCAAAGTGCATAAGATGTGGCCGAATAAAAATATAGTTTCGGGGAGGAACTCGATAATGTTGTCGATGAAGAAGGGGATGCCTTGGGCATCCCCAAGCTTAGACGCTTGAGTCTTCTTAATATATGCAGGGGTGAACCACCGGGGCATCCCCAAGCTTAGAAGCTTTCACTCTCCTTAATCATATTGCATCATACTCCTCTCTTGATCCTTGAAAACTTCCTCCACACCAAACTCGAAACAACTCATTAGAGGGTTAGTGCATAATAAAAATTCACATGTTCAGAGGTGACACAATCATTCTTAACACTTCTGGACATTGCATAAAGCTACTGGACATTAGTGGATCAAAGAAATTCATCCAACATAGCAAAAGAGGCAATGCGAAATAAAAGACAGAATCTGTCAAAACAGAACAGTCCGTAAAGATGGATTTTATTAGGCCACCAGACTTGCTCAAACGAAAATGCTCAAATTGAATGAAAGTTGCGTACATATCTGAGGATCACTCACGTAAATTGGCATAATTTTCTGATTTACCTACAGAGAATTAGACCCAGATTCGTGACAGCAAAGAAATCTGTTTCTGCGCAGTAATCCAAATCTAGTACTTACTTTTCTATCAAAGACTTTACTTGGCACAACAAAACATAAAACTAAGATAAGGAGAGGTTGCTACAGTAGTAAACAACTTCCAAGACACAAATATAAAACAAAAATACTGTAGTAAAAACATGGGTTGTCTCCCATAAGCGCTTTTCTTTAACGCCTTTCGGCTAGGCGCAGAAAGTGTAACTCAAGTAACATCGAAAGATGAAGCATCAACATCATAATTTGTTCTAATGATAGAATCATAAGGTAACTTCATTCTCTTTCTAGGGAAGTGTTCCATACCTTTCTTGAGAGGAAATTGATATTTAATATTACCTTCCTTCATATCAATAGTAGCACCAACGGTTCGAAGAAAAGGTCTTCCCAATATAATGGGGCAAGATGCATTGCATTCAATATCCAAGACAACAAAATCAACGGGGACAAGGTTATTGTTAACCATAATATGAACATTATCAACTTTCCCCAAAGGTTTCTTTTTAGCATTATCGGCGAGATTAACATCCAAATAACAATTCTTCAATGGTGGCAAGTCAAGCATATCATAGACTTTTTTAGGCATAACGGAAATACTTGCACCAAGATCACATAAAGCATTACAATCAAAATCTTTGATTCTCATTTTAATGATGGGCTCCCAACCATCCTCTAGCTTTCTAGGAATAGAAGTTTCAAGTTTTAGTTTCTCTTCTCTAGCTTTTATGAGAGCATTTGTAATATGTTTTGTGAAAGCCAAATTTATAGCGCTAGCATTGGGACTCTTAGCAAGTTTTTGCAAGAACTTTATAACTTCAGAGATGTGGCAATCACCAAAATCTAAATCATTACAATCTAAAGCAATGGGATTATCATCCCCAAGGTTGGAAAAAATTTCAGCGAGTTTTATCACAAGCGGTTTCAGCGGTTTTAGCGAGTTTCAGGTAATTTTGCGCGCTTTGCACTAGGAGTAGAAGCTTTGCCAACACCAATTATTTTATCATGGATAGTAGGAGGTGCAGCAACATATGAATCATTAGCATTGCTAGTGGTGGTAATAGTCCAAACTTTAGCTACATTTTCCTTTTTAGCTAGTTTTTCATTTTCTTCTCTATCCCACCTAGCTCGCGGTTCAGCCATTAATCTTATATTCTCATTAATTCTAACTTGGATGGCATTTGCTGTAGTAACAATTTTATTTTCAATATCCCTATTAGGCATAACTTTCGATTTCAAAAGATCAACATCGGAGGCAAGACTATCAACTCTAGAAACAAGAATATCAATTTTATTGAGCTTTTCCTCAACAGATTTGTTAAAGGCAGTTTGTGTACTAATAAATTCTTTAAGCATGGCTTCAAGTCCAGGGGTGTATTCCTATTATTGTTGTAAGAATTCCCATAAGAATTAGCATAACCGTTACCATTATTATAAGGATATGGCCTATAGTTATTACTAGAATTGTTCAGATAAGCATTGTTGTTGAAATTATTATTTTTAATGAAGTTTACATCAACATGTTCTTCTTGGGCAACCAATGAAGCTAATGGAACATTATTAGGATCAACATTAGTCCTATCATTCGCAAGCATAGACATAATAGCATCAACCTTATCATTCAAGGAAGAGGATTCTTCAACGGAATTTACCTTCTTACCTTGTGGAGCTCTTTCCGTGTGCCATTCCGAGTAATTAACCATCATATTATCAAGAAGCTTTGTTGCTTCACCAAGAGTGATGGACATAAAGGTACCTCCAGCAGCTGAATCCAATAAATTCCGCGAAGAAAAATTTAGTCCTGCATAGAAGGTTTGGATGATCATCCAAGTAGTCGATCCATGGGTTGGGCAATTTTTAACCGAGAGATTTCATTCTTTCCCAAGCTTGAGCAACATGTTCATTATCTAATTGTTTAAAATTCATTATGCTACTCCTCAAAGATATAATTTTAGCAGGGGGATAATATCTACCAATAAAAGCATCCTTGCATTTAGTCCATGAATCAATACTATTCTTAGGCGAGAGATAGCAACCAATCTTTAGCTCTTCCTCTTAATGAGAAAGGAAACAATTTTAATTTTATAATGTCACCATCTACATCTTTATACTTTTGCATTTCACATAGTTCAACAAAATTATTGAGATGGGCAGCGAGCATCATCGGAACTAACACCGGAAAATTGCTCTCGCATAACAAGATTAAGTAAAGCGAGGTTTAATTTCAAAGAATTCTGCTGTAGTAGCGAGGTGGAGCAATAGGTGTGCATAAGAAATCATTATTATTTGTGCTAGTGAAGTCACACAACTTAGTATTTTCAGGGTTGGCCATTTTAGCAATAGTAAATAAAGCAAACTAGATAAAGTAAATGCAAGTAAACTAATTTTTTTGTGTTTTCGATATAGCAAACAAGACAGATAAATAAAGTAAAACTAGCAACTAATTTTTTTGTGTTTTGATATAAGTGCAGCAAACAAAGTAGTAAATAAAATAAAGCAAGACAAAAACAAAGTAAAGAGATTGAGAAGTGGAGACTCCCCTTGCGAGCGTGTCTTGATCTCCCCGGCAACGGCGCCGGAAAAGAGCTTGATGGCGTGTATTTCACACGTTCGTTGGGCAACCCCAAGAGGAAGGTATGATGCGCACAGCAGCAAGTTTTCCCTCAGAAAGAATCCAAGGTTTATCGAACCAGGAGGAGCCAAGAAGCACATTGAAGGTTGATGGCGGCGGGATGTAGTGCGGCGCAACACCGGAGATTCCGGCGCCAACGTGGAACCTGCACAACACAACCAAAGTACTTTGCCCCAACGAAACAGGTGAGGTTGTCAATCTCACCGGCTTGCTTGTAACAAATGATTAACCGTATTGTGTGGAAGATGATTGTTTGCGAGAGAAAACGAGTAAAACAAGTATTGCGAGCAGATTTGTATTTCGGTATTAAAGAATGGACCGGGGTCCACGAGTTCACTAGAGGTGTCTCTCCCATAAGATAAAAGCATGTTGGGTGAACAAATTACAGTCGGGAAATTGACAAATAGAGAGAGCATAACAATGCACATACATGACATGATAAGTATAGTGAGATTTAATTGGGCATTACGACAAAGTACATAGACCGCCATCCAACTGCATCTATGCCTAAAAAGTCCACCTTCAGGTTATCATCCGAACCCCCTCCAGTATTAAGTTGCTAAACAACAGACAATTGCATTAAGTATGGTGCGTAATGTAATCAACAACTACTTCCTTGGACATAGCGCCAATGTTTTATCCCTAGTGGCAACAGCACAACACAACCTTAGAACTTTACGTCACTTGTCCCGGTGTCAATGCGGGCATGAACCCACTATCGAGCATAAGTACTCCCTCTTGGAGTTAAAAGTAAAAACTTGGCCGAGCCTCTACTAGAAACGGAGAGCATGCAAGATCATAAACAACACATGTATAATAACTTGATAATTAACGTGACATAGTATTCTCTATCCATCGGATCCCGACAAACACAACATATAGAATTACGGATAGATGATCTTGATCATGTTAGGCAGCTCACAAGATCCAACAATGAAGCACAATGAGGAGAAGACAACCATCTAGCTACTGCTATGGACCCATAGTCCAGGGGTAGACTACTCACTCATCACTCCGGAGCCGACCATGGCGGTGTAGAGTCCTCCGGGATATGATTCCCCTCTCCGGCGAGGGTGCCGGAGGCGATCTCTGGATCCCCGAGATGGGATCGGCGGCGACGGCGTCTCGGTAGGGTTTTCCGTATCGTGGTTCTCGGTGCGGGGGTTCGTCACGGAGGCTTTAAGTAGGCGGAAGGGCAAGTCAAGAGGCGGCACGGGGGCCCACACCATAGGCCGGCGCGGCCGGGGGTGGGGCCGCGCCGCCCTAGGGTTTGGCCACCCCGTGGCCCCTCTTCGTCTCGTCTTCGGACTTCCGGAAGCTTCGTGGAAAAATAGGCCCCTGGGCTTTGATTTCGTCCAATTCCGAGAATATTTCGTTACTAGGATTTCTGAAACCAAAAACAGCGAGAAAACGAGCAAGCGGCACTTCGGCATCTTGTTAATAGGTTAGTTCCAGAAAATGCACGAATATGACATAAAGTGTGCATAAAACATGTAGGTATCATCAATAATATGGCATAGAACATAAGAAATTATCGATACGTCGGAGACGTATCAAAAGTACAAGTATAATGTAGCAAAAAGTACAAGTTTGATACAACAAGATGTTCAGAAACTAAATTTCTTCAAATGTACTCACATGGCTGTAGCGACGTTGCTCCACTGGGGTATCTGCTTCTTCTTTAGGGAGTATTGGGCAAGGCGGTGTCACCAATGATTTGTGTAACAATGGATCTAACGGGTCACGGCGAGGTAGTCTAGACGATGAGGGTCGTACAGGTGCACGAGGAGGCAATCCAGAGGATGAGGGTCGTACAGGTGCACGAGGAGGCAATCCAGAGGATGAGGGATGTACAGTTGCACGTGGAGGAGGAAATCCAGACGATGAGGGATGTACAGTTGCACGTGGAGGAGGAAATCCAGACGATGAGGGATGTACATGTGCACGTGGAGGAGGAATTCCAGAGGTTGATGGACGTACATGTGCACGTTGAGGAGGAATTCCAGAGGATGAGGGACGTACAGGTGCACGTGGAGGAGGAATTCCAGAGGATGAGGTGCTGCTGGTTCCCAACTAAGCATTTTGTAGGCACTAGCATTATGCTTATTTGAATGCGCATATCCATCATATGGAATGTGATCTGGAGGATGTGTAGCACCAACCTCGGCAACCTTTCTAGCAGGTCGTCTAGTTGATAGGACACGTGCAATATTCGGGATATGTGGTGGGACAGCGGGACCTGGATTGTAAGGAATTTGTGACGTTGTCCCTGTTTCGAGCACTTTTGTTCGTATCACAATTTGTTTCGGACTATACATGTCCGAGTCCAATCCCGTTGTAAAAGGTGAGTAGCCGAGTGACATAGAAGTTGCGTGGAATTTCAGGAGTCACCTACTGCGGAGGTTTTGGATCAAGCACAACTTCACTTCTTTTTTTCGCCTAGCCATTGATTCATCCTGCGATAGTAGAATATCAGAGATTTATGCGAATAAGTAATGGCAGTACACATATGACAATTATAACTTGGATCAAATAACAAGTTCAAGATAAAAAGAGAAGTACTAATATGGAGAAAGAGAAGTACAATATAACCAACATTAGCAGTACAAGATAACTAAATACAACACTCAGGGATTACTAAGTTCAACTAGCATAACACAGAAGTACAGGACACAGGCATTACTAAGTTCAATTACTAAAGTTCAAGTAGCAAAACAGGGAAGTACAGGTCACAGGCATTAATAAGTTCAAGTGCTGAAACAGAGAAGTACAGGACAAAAGGATTACTAAGTTCAACTAGCATAACAGAGAAGTACAGCCTACAGGCATTACTAAGTTCAACTAGAATAACAGAGAAGTACAGCCTACATGCATTACTAAGTTCAATTTACTAAAGTTCAAGTGCTGAAACAGAGAAGTACATGACACAGGCATTACTAAGTTCAACTAGCAAAACAGAGAAGTACAGCTCACAAGCATTACTAAGTTCAATTTACTAAAGTTCAAGTGCAGAAACATAGATGTACAGGACAAAAGGATTACTAAGTTCAAGTGCTAAGTTCAAGTAGCAAAACAGAGAAGTACAGGTCACAGGCATTAATGAGTTCAAGTGTTGAAACCGAGAAGTACAGGACAAAAGGATTACTAAGTTCAACTAGAAAAATAGAGAAGTACAGGATACGGGCATTACTAAGTTCAAAGAGAAGTACTGGATTTGCAGTAGAAGCAGAGAAGTACAATAAGCATACAAAATAAGTACAATTTCAATATTCGACAAGTATAATGTCATCACTTTTTTAGAATTACTACATGACAAGTTCAGGTTTTAACACTGAGAAGTTCAAGATTATAGTTTCTAGCTGTACAACATTATCTCACCTCATTTTGTTCAGATGTACTTCGTTTCAAAGGAGTAACTGCTGCAGATATACATGTTTCCCTTATTTTATCTGAGAGAAAAGTAGATTTGTGAGCAAATCGAGGTGAAGATCTTGTAGGAACGACATCTTCAACTTTTTTCCGTCGATTCTGCATCTTCTTAGATTTTGGAGGATCCATTTGCTTGGATTTCTTGAATTCAGACAATTTATATAGAAAAATCCAAGATTTCAACTATGATTTTGGCACTGCAGCATTTTGCAGAGAAGGATCCCAGAGCTGAAGAATTTGCAGAGATCCCTCAAGATACTGGCCGGAGAAGAGGGGGCCGCTCCAGAGAAGAATTCGACCGGGATCTAGAGCCGGAGAAGAATTTGGCTCGCCGGAGAAGAATATGCCGCGCGAGCTCGGTCGCTCTGCGCGAGCTCGGTCGCTCCGCGCGAGCTCGGTCGCCGCGCGAGCTCGGTCGCCGCGCGACGGCGCAGGAGGCGGGGGGCGGGGCGTAGGCGGGGGGCGGACGTGGGGTGGCGGCGGTTGCGAGGTGGGGGCGGGGATGGGGTGGAAGCGGGGCGGGATCGAGGCAGGTGGAGGCAGGTCTCGGTCGGAGCGGGCCGTTCGGCCGAATCCTTATATAGGGGGCCGGAGATGCTTAGAATATTATTCGAGCACCGGTTTCAAAATAGTGCTTCCCATATATATATATATATATATATATATATATATATATATATATATATATATATATATATATATATATATATATATATATATATAATATATGGTACAAAACGCCAACCAACTCCATTGTTAATATCCTACATACAGTTACATGATTACACAAAAATAAATGGGAAATTGATTGCCATGTTGAGATACTCATTAGTACCATGAACCTTCTTCAATCGACTTTATCATGGAGCATCTTCATCATTGAACCTTCTTCGGCCGTAACCATGGAGCATCTTCATCATTTAATTTGATGCTTGGGTCAATGTTCACTGTGAAGGGTGGAATTTCATCAAACTTATTATAATCTTCTGACATGTCTATCTTGTCCTCCACTCTCACGATGTTTCTTTTTCCAGAAAGAACTATGTGGCGCTTTGGCTCATCGTATGATGTATTCATTTACTTTTTCCTTTTTTTGGTTTGGTAGACATGTCCTTCACATAGAAAACCTGGGCCACATCCTTAGCTAGGACGAATGGTTCGTCTCTATACCCACGATTGTTGAAATCCACTGTTGTCATTCCATACAACTTGTCTACCTGAACCCCGCCTCCTGTTATCTTGAACCATTTGCACCTAAACAAAGGAAACTTCAAAGAAGGTCCATAGTCAAGTTCCCGTATCTCCTCTATGTAACCATAGTATGTGTCATTTAGGCCTTTGTTGTTTATTGCATCAAAGCGGACACCACTGTTTTGGTTGGTGCTCTTTTTATCTTGGGTGATCGTGTAAAATGTATTCCCATTTATATCGTACGCTTGGAAAGTCAATACAGTCGAAGATGGTGTTTGGGCCAACATGTACAGCTGATCTCCAACAGTGGTGTCATTCATGAGATGTTTTTGCAACCAACCGCCAAAAGTCGACATGTGTTCACGTGTAATCCAATCGTCCGACTGCCCTGGGTTCTGGGAGCGTACAAAATTATTGTGCATTGATATATGGAGCCACCAAGGTGGAACTTTGTAGAACTATGTAGTGTGCTTGAGTGAACGAATGGCCGTCCCTACATATCATTGCTTTCTTTCCTAGCGTGCCTTTTCCACTCAGTCTCCCCTCATGCCGCGATTCAGGAACACCAATTGACTTAAGGTCAGGAATAAAGTCAACACAGAACTCAATGACCTCCTCTGTTCCATAGCCCTTGGAGAGGCTTCCTTCTGGCCTAGCACGGTTATGAACATATTTCTTTAAGACTCCCATGAACCTCTCAAAGGGGAACATATTGTGTAGAAACACAGGACCGAGAATGGAAATCTCATCGACCAGGTGAATGAGGAGATGAGTCATAATATTGAAGAACGATGGTGGGAAGACCAGCTCAAACCTAACAAGACATTGGACCACATCATTCTGCAACATCTATAGACTTTCTGGATTGATTACTTTCTGAGAAATTGCATTGAGGAATGCACATAGCTTCACAATGGGCACTCGAATATTTTCCGGTAGAAGCCCCCTCAATGCAATCGAAAGCAACTACGTCATTATCACGTGGCAGTCATGAGACTTCAGGTTCTAGAATTTTTTCTCTGCCACATTTATTATTCCCTTTATATTGGAGGAGAAGTCAGACGGGACCTTGATACTATTTAGGCATTCAAACAAGATTTCCTTATCTGCTTTTGTAAGAGCGTAGCTAGAGTAATGACGCCCTTTATCTGTCTCATGCAGTTTTTCTGGGTCTTTCATACGTTGTTGGTCCTCCCGTGCTTCTGGTGTATCTTTTGTCTTCCCGTACACGCCCAGGAAGCCTAGCAGGTTCACGCAAAGATTCTTCGTCACGTGCATCATGTCGATTGAAGTGCTGACCTCTAGGACTTTCTAATAGGGTAACTCCCAAAATATAGATTTCTTCTTCCACATGGTCGTGTGTCCGGCAGCATCATTCGAAACAGACCGTCCGCCAGGACTCTTTTCAAATGTTACTTCTAGATTCTTGACCATACCAAATATATCAGCACAATTACGGTGGGAAGGCTTCTTCCGGTGATCTGCCTGACCGTTGTAATGCTTGCATTTCTTTCTTACGGGATGAGTACGCGTAAGAAATCGACGATGTCCCAGGTACACAACCTTATTACATTTATCCAAATATTCACCTTCGAGCTCATCTAAACAATGCGTGCATGCATTGTATCCCTTGTTTGACTATCCTGAAATGTTACCAAGAGCGGGCCAATCATTGATGGTTACAAAAAGCAGCGCTCGGAGGTCAAATTCCTCCTGCTTGTGCTCGTCCCACACAGGTACACCTTCTATGGACCACACCTGTAGAAGTTACTCAACTAATGGCTTCAGGTACACATCAATGTCGTTGTCGAGTTGCTTCGGGCCTTGGATGAGCACTGGCATCATAATGAACTTCTGCTTCATGCACAACCAAGGAGGAAGGTTCTAGATACAAAGAGTCACAGGCCAGGTGCTATGGCTGTAGCTCTGCTCTCCAAAAGGATTCATGCCAGTTGTACTTAGACCAAAACTTAAGTTTCTTGCATCCTATGCAAAGTACAGGAACTCCCTATCGATTTTTCTCCATTGGGACCCATCAACAGGGTGCCTCAACATCTTGTCTTTCTTACGGTCTTCTTTGTGCCATCGCAACAACCTAGCGTGCTCTTGATGTCTACGGGTGCTTCTATTCTTGTAGACAGTGTTGGGCCTCCAAGAGCAGAGGTTTGTAGAACAGCAGCAAGTTTCCCTTAAGTGGATCACCCAAGGTTTATCGAACTCAGGGAGGAAGAGGTCAAAGATATCCCTCTCATGCAACCCTGCAACCACAAAGAAAGAAGTCTCTTGTGTCCCCAACACACCTAATAGGTGCACTAGTTCGGCGAAGAGATAGTGAAATACAGGTGGTATGAATAAATATGAGCAGTAGTAACGGCACCAGAAAAGTGCTTGCTGGCGTGTGGTTGATGGTGGTAATATTGCAGGAAGTACAGATGCAGTAAAACAGTAAACAAGCAGCGATAGCAGTATTTAGGAACAAGGCCTAGGGATTAGACTTTCACTAGTGGACACTCTCAACTTTGATCACATAACAGAGATAAATGCATACTCTACACTCTTGTTGGATGATGAACACCATTGCGTAGGATTACACGAACCCTCAATGCCGGAGTTAACAAGCTCCACAATTCAATGTTCATATTTAAATAACCTTAGAGTGCATGAAAGATCAACACGACTAAACCAAGTACTAACATAGCATGCACACTGTCACCTTCACACTATGTAGGAGGAATAGATCACATCAATACCATCATAGCAATAGTTAACTTCATAATCTACAAGAGATCATAATCATAGCCTACGCCAAGTACTAACACGGATGCACACACTCGTCACCATTACACCGTGCAGGAGGAATAAAACTACTTTAATAACATCACTAGAGTAGCACATAGATAAATTGTGATACAAAACACATTGCAATCATAAAGAGATATAAATAAGCACTTCACTACGCCATTCATAACGGTGAATAAGTATTCTGTGAAATATAGCCTAAGAGACCCACACGGTGCACACACTCGTCACCTTTACACACGTGGGACAAGGAGTCTCCGGAGATCACATAAGTAAAACCCACTTGACTAGCATAATGACATCTAGATTACAAGCATCATCATATGAATCTCAATCATGTAAGGCAGCTCATGAGACTATTGTATTGAAGTACATAGGAGAGAGATGAACCACATAGCTACCGGTACAGCCCCGAGCCTCGATGGAGAACTACTCCCTCCTCATGGGAGACAGCAGCGTTGATGAAGATGGCGGTGGTGTCGATGGAGGAGCCTTCCGGGGCACTTCCCCGTCCCGGCGGCGTGCCGGAACGGAGACTACTGTCCCCCAGATCTTGGCTTCGCGATGGCGGCGGCTCTGGAAGGTTTCTCGTACCGTGGTTTTTTCGTATCGATGTTTTAGGTCAGGGACCTTTTTATAGGCGAAGAGGCGGCGTCAGAAGGTCGAAGGGGCGACAACACCATAAGGCGGCGCGGCCAGGGCCTGGGCCGCGCCGGCCTATCATCTGGGGCCTGTGTGGCCCCCTCTCGGTGACTCTCGGGTGTTCCGGATGCTTCCGGGCAAAATAGGAACCTGGGCGTTGATTTCGTCCAATTCCGAGAATATTTCGTTACTAGGATTTCTGAAACCAAAAACAGCAGAAAACAGCAACTGGCCTTTCGGCATCTCGTCAATAGGTTAGTTCCGGAAAACGCATAAATATGACATATAATGTGTACAAAACATGTAGATATCATCAATAATGTGGCATGGAACATAAGAAATTATCGATACGTCGGAGACGTATCAGCATCCCCAAGCTTAGTTTACGCTCGTCCCGAGCGGGTAAACGATAAACAAAGATAATTTCTGGAGTGACATGCCATCATAAACTTGATCATATTGTAAACATATGTAATGAATGCAGCGATCAAAACAATGGTAATGACATGAGTAAACAACTCGAATCATAAAGCAAAGACTTTTCATGAATAGTACTTAAAGACAAGCATCAATAAGTCTTGCATAAGAGTTAACTCATAAAGCAATAAATCAAAGTAAAGGTATTGAAGCAACACAAAGGAAGATTAAGTTTCAGCGGTTGCTTTCAACTTGTAACATGTGTATCTCATGGATAATTGTCAACATAGAGTAATATAACAAGTGCAATATGCAAGTATGTAGGAATCAATGCACAGTTCACACAAGTGTTTGCTTCTTGAGGTGGAGAGAGATAGGTGAACTGACTCAACATAAAAGGTAAAAGAAAGGTCCTTCAAAGAGGAAAAGCATCGATTGCTATATTTGTGCTTGAGCTTCGGTTTTGAAAACATAAAGAGAGCATAAAAGTAAATTTTTGAGAGGTGTTTGTTATTGTCAACGAATGGTAGTGGGCACTCTAACTACCTCATCAACCAGACTTTCAAGAGCGGCTCCCATGAAGGACGTTATCTCTACCAGCAAGGTAGATCATCCCTCTTTCTCTTTTGTTTACACATGTACTTTAGTTTCATTATTTATGGATGACACTCCTCCCAACCTTTTGCTTACACAAGCCATGGCTAACCGAATCCTCGGGTGCCTTCCAACAATCACATACCATGAAGGAGTGTCTATTTGCAAAATTAAGTTGCTTACTGATGAATCGAGCAAAACATGTGAAGAGAATTATTAATGCAAGTTAATTAATCGGGGCTGGGAACCCCATTGCCGGCTCTTTTTGCAAAATTATTGGATAAGAGGATGAAGCCACTAGTCCATTGTGAAAGTCCGTCGAAGTAAATGACAAGATCGAAAGATAAAACACCACATACTTCCTCATGAGCTATAAAACATTGACACAAATCAGAGGTGATAAATTTTGAATTATTTAAAGGTAGCACTCAAGCAATTTACTTTGGAATGGCGGAGAAATACCATGTAGTAGGTAGGTATGGTGGACACAAATGGCATAGTGGTTGGCTCAAGGATTTTGGATGCATGAGAAGTATTCCCTCTCGATACAAGTCTTAGGCTAGCAAGGTTATTTGAAACAAACACAAGGATGAACCGGTGCAGCAAAACTCACATAAAAGACATATTGTAAACATTATAAGACTCTACACCGTCTTCCTTGTTGTTCAAAACTCAATACTAGAAATTATCTAGACCTTAGAGAGACCAATTATGCAAACCAAATTTTAGCAAGCTCTATGTATTTCTTCATTAATAGGTGCAAAGTATATGATGCAAGAGCTTAAACATGAGCACAACCATTGCCAAGTATCAAGTTATTCAAGACATTTTACCAATTACTACATGTAGCATTTTCCGTTTCCAACCATATAACAATGAACGAAGCAGTTTTAACCTTCGCCATGAACATTAAAAGCTAAGAACACATGTGTTCATATGAACCAGCGGAGCGTGTCTCTCTCCCACACAAGCATTTATTCAAACAAAAACAAAAACAAAAGCACACAGACGCTCCAAGTAAAGTACATAAGATGTGACCGAATAAAAATATAGTTTCAAGAGAAGGAACCTGATAAGTTGTCGATGAAGAAGGGGATGCCTTGGGCATCCCCAAGCTTAGACGCTTGAGTCTTCTTGAAATATGCAGGGGTGAACCACCGGGGCATCCCCAAGCTTAGAGCTTTCACTCTTCTTGATCATAGTATATCATCCTCCTCTCTTGACCCTTGAAAACTTCCTCCACACCAAACTCGAAACAACTCATTAAAGGGTTGGTGCACAATAAAAATTAACATGTTCAGAGGTGACACAATCATTCTTAACACTTCTGGACATTGCATAAAGCTACTGGACATTAATGGATCAAAGAAATTCATCCAACATAGCAAAAGGGGCAATGCGAAATAAAAGGCAGAATCTGTCAAAATAGAACAGTCCGTAACGATGGATTTTATTGAGGCACCAGACTTGCTGAAATGAAAATGCCCAAATTGAATGGAAGTTGTGTACATATCTGAGGTCACACACGTAAATTGGCATAATTTTCTGAGCTACCTACAGAGAATTAGGCCCAGATTCGTGACAGCAAAGAAATCTGTTTCTGCGCAGTAATCCAAATCTAGTATTCACTTTACTATCAAAGACTTTACTTGGCACAACAAAACATAAAACTAAGATAAGGAGAGGTTGCTACAGTAGTAACAACTTCCAAGACACAAATATAAAATAGAGGTACTTTAGCAAAATAAACACATGGGTTATCTCCAAAGAAGTTCTTTCTTTATAGCCATTAAGATGGGCTCAGCAGTTTTTATGATGCACTCGCAAGAAATAAGAGTTGAAGCAAAAGAGAGCATCAAGAGGCAAATTCAAAACACATTTAAGCCTAACATGCTTCCTATGCATAGGAATCTTGTAAATAAACAAGTTCATGAAGAGCAAAGTAACAAGCATAGGAAGATAGAACAAGTGTAACTTCAAAAATTTCAGCATATAAAGAGGTATTTTAGTAACTTGAAAATTTCTACAATCATATTTTCCTCTCTCATAATAACTTTCAGTAGCATCATGATCAAACTCAACAATATAACTATCACATAAAGCATTCTTATCATGAGTCTCATGCATAAAATTATTACTCTCCACATAGGCATAATCAATTTTATTAGTTGTCGTGGGAGCAAATTCAACAAAGTATCTATCATTATTATTCTGATCAAGTGTAGGAGGCATAGTATAATCACAACAAAATTTACTCTCCATAGTAGGTGGCACCAAAAGACCACTATCATTATAATCATCATAAATAGGAGGCAAAGTATTATCAAAGTAAATTTCCTCCTCAATGCTTGGTGGACTAAAAAGATCATGCTCATCAAAACCAGCTTCCCCAAGCTTAGAATTTTCCATATCATTAGCAACAATGGTATTCAAAGTATTCATGCTAATATGTTCCATGGGTTTTTTAATTTTCGGATCAAACCATCCATGTCTTAAATCAGGAAATAGAATAAGAAGCTCATTGTTGTCCATTATGCCAAACTAGTGTAAACAAGAAACAAAAAGATGCAATTGCAGGATCTAAAGGAAATAGCTTCGAGTACTTACAACGGCGAAAATAGCTTAGTAGCCGAGATCCGGAGTGTGAGTACCTTTTACCTTTCCTCCCGGCAACGGCGCCGAGAAAATAGCTTGATGTCTACGGGTGCTTCTATTCTTGTAGACAGTGTTGGGCCTCCAAGAGCAGAGGTTTGTAGAACAGCAGAAAGTTTCCCTTAAGTGGATAACCCAAGGTTTATCGAACTGAGGGAGGAAGAGGTCAAAGATATCCCTCTCATGCAACCCTACAACCACAAAGCAAGAAGTCTCTTGTGTCCCCAACACACCTAATAGGTGCACTAGTTCGGCGAAGAGATAGTGAAATACAGGTGGTATGAATAAATATGAGCAGTAGTAACGGCACCAGAAAAGTGCTTGCTGGCGTGTGGTTGATGGTGGTAATATTGCAGGAAGTACAGATGCAGTAAAACAGTAAACAAGCAGCGATAGCAGTATTTAGGAACAAGGCCTAGGGATTAGACTTTCACTAGTGGACACTCTCAACTTTGATCGCATAACAGAGATAAATGCATACTCTACACTCTTGTTGGATGATGAACACCATTGCGTAGGATTACACGAACCCTCAATGCCGGAGTTAACAAGCTCCACAATTCAATGTTCATATTTAAATAACCTTAGAGTGCATGAAAGATCAACACGACTAAACCAAGTACTAACATAGCATGCACACTTGTCACCTTCACACTATGTAGGAGGAATAGATCACATCAATACCATCATAGCAATAGTTAACTTCATAATCTACAAGAGATCATAATCATAGCCTACGCCAAGTACTAACACGGATGCACACACTATCACCATTACACCGTGCGGGAGGAATAAAACTACTTTAATAACATCACTAGAGTAGCACATAGATAAATTGTGATACAAAACACATTGCAATCATAAAGAGATATAAATAAGCACTTCACTATGCCATTCATAACAGTGAATAAGTATTCTGTGAAATATAGCCTAAGAGACCCACACGGTGCACACACTCTCACCTTTACACACGTGGGACAAGGAGTCTCCGGAGATCACATAAGTAAAACCCACTTGACTAGCATAATGACATCTAGATTACAAGCATCATCATATGAATCTCAATCATGTAAGGCAGCTCATGAGACTATTGTATTGAAGTACATAGGAGAGAGATGAACCACATAGCTACCGGTACAGCCCCGAGCCTCGATGGAGAACTACTCCCTCCTCATGGGAGACAAGCAGCGTTGATGAAGATGACGGTGGTGTCGATGGAGGAGCCTTCTGGGGGCACTTCCCCGTCCCGGCGGCGTGCCGGAACAGAGACTCCTGTCCCCCAGATCTTGGCTTCGCGATGGCGGCGGCTCTGGAAGGTTTCTCGTACCGTGATTTTTTCGTATCGATGTTTTAGGTCAGGGACGTTTTTATAGGCGAAGAGGCGGCGTCAGAAGGTCGAAGGGGCGACCACACCATAAGGCGGCGCGGCCAGGGCCTGGGCCGCGCCGGCCTATCATCTGGGGCCTGTGTGGTCCCCCTCTGGCGACTCTCGGGTGTTCTGGATGCTTCCGGGCAAAATAGGAACCTGGGCGTTGATTTCGTCCAATTCCGAGAATATTTCGTTACTAGGATTTCTGAAACCAAAAACAGCAGAAAACAGCAACTGGCCTTTCGGCATCTCATCAATAGGTTAGTTCCGGAAAACGCATAAATATGTCATATAATGTGTACAAAACATGTAGATATCATCAATAATGTGGCATGGAACATAAGAAATTATCGATACGTCGGAGACGTATCAGCTCTTTATTTCCGAACAAACATTTCAGCCGTGGTATTATAGGAGCATACCACATAAGCTTGGCAGGAACCCTCATCTTGGGGCGCTCTCCCTCAATATCACCCAGGTCATCTCGTCTGATCTTATACCGCAATGCAGTGCACAACGGGCATGCATCCAAATTCTCGTACTCACCGTGGTAGAGGATGCAATTATTAATGCATGCATGTATCTTTTGCACGTCTAATCCTAGAGGGCAGACAACATTCTTCACTTCGTACGTACTGGGGGGCAATTCGTTACCCCTTGGAAGCTGCTTCTTAATTATTTTCAACAACTTTTCAAATCCCGAGTCAGTGATACCGTTCTCTTCCTTCCATTGCAACAATTCCAGTGTGCAACCAAGCTTTTTCTGGCCATCTTCGCAAGTCGGGTACAATAATTTGTTGTGATCCTCTAACATCTTGTCGAAGTTCAACCTTTCCTTTTAAGCTTCACATTCTCTCCTTGCACCAGCAATGGTCTGACGAAGATCATCCGTAGGATCATATGGTGCCTCTTGGTCTTCTTCTTCATTTTTTCCATTGCCTTGTAATGGAAAACAACCCCCATTTGCAGTATCACCGTATTCAGGGAACATGGGATAGTTGTCATCATCCTCTTCTTCTTCTTCTTCTTCTTCTTCATTGTCTTCCATCATAACCCCTCTTTCCACGTGCTTGGTCCAACAATTGTACTGGGGCATGAAACCGGATCTCACCCAGTAGCCCAATCCTATCGCCAGGTAAGATCACATAAGGATCCAATTGGTGTCCAGTGGTTTAACCAGCATAAAAGTAGTTTTTTGCTTTGCTGAAAATATAATCATTCCTCATATTTCAGATAGACCAAAGTAAAGCACAAACACCAACTCGATTTGTACTTTATCTTTCTTTACAACTCCCTCTAGCTAATTGCCAAATAAATTTTTAATATTCTTTGGGGGAATTATGTCTAAGGCCATCAGGACAATATGCCACACACCTTTCGCTAGCGGGTAACTAATGAATACATGTTGTATTGATTCATGTTGATTAGAAAAACAACACTTCTTACTACCATGCCAAAAAATTGGCCAAATTATCTTTCGTGAGTAGGACTCGGTGATGAAGGAACCACATAAAAAATCTAATTTTCAGCGGAACCTTAATTTTCCATAGGTATTTCCAAAAAAATAAAGTATGGTCATTCATATAATCTAGATATAATGATTTGACCATGAAAGAACCAGATGTCGTTAGCTTCCAAGTAAAACATATCGATTTGTGCGGTTAGGTAGACGCTGCACCAAATGAATCCATCTATCAGCTCTGGTACCAGATATTGTTTGCCTGACTAAAACCAATGTTCCAAGGCACTTGAGCCATGACATTATTTTCTTTGGACAATATTATATAAAGATGGATATTGATGTGCCAAAGGTGCACCACCTCAGCAAGTATTTTTATAGAACCTAATACTCTCACCATTCCCAACAGTGAAAGAACCTCTTTCAAAGAAGTCATCCTTAACTTTCATAATGCCATTCAAAAAGGTTAGTCCGGGGATTTTACCTTTACTTGCAACACAGATTTAGAGCGTAAGTATTTATTCTGTATGAGATCTTTCCATACTCCTTGCTCAGTTAAGAGTTTAAAGAGCCACTTGCTCAATAAACACATGTTCTTTATCTCCAAAACCTCCACCCCAAACCCCCTTGTTCTTTGGATCTGCAAATGATATTCCACCGCGTAAGTCTATACTTCTTCTTGTGGCCATCACTTTACCAGAAAAATCTTGATCTATAAAAGTCCAATCTTTTCTGTGCCCCTATTGGTATTTCAAAGAAAGAGAGCATGAACATATGAGGCTTGTTAGCACCGAATTAATAAGAACCAGGCGATCCCCATACGAGAGTAATTTACAGACCCAACTTGCAAGTTTCCTCTCGAATTGGTCTTCCACTAGCTTCCATTCACCATTTTTAGCTTTCTAAAATGAATGGAGATACCCAAATACCTAACAGGGAAAGAGGCAACTTCGCAACCAAAATAATTTCTATAATCCTCTAGTGCATCTTCCGCCTTACCAAAACAGGAGACTTCACTCTTCTGAAAGTTTATCCTAAGTCCCGAGAGCTCCTCGAAAATGCACATAATGGGCTTCATATTGAGAGATTTCTCCATATTATGCTCCATAAAATAATTGTATCATTGGCGTATTGTAAATTTGATATCCTCTATCAACTAAATATGGAATCAGCCCATCCACTTGGCCATTTTCTTTCACTCTGCTGTTTAAGATTGCCAACACATACACTAGTATAAAATGGGACTTCTGTACGGAGCTTTATTCCTGGCCGTGTTTGGGCTCGAGACTAATGTCATCATTAGTCCCGGTTCCAACGACTAATATCAATATGAGCCATAGAAATACACATTTTGTGGCGCATATTCTTGCTATATGTGCCACAGAAATGCACATTTCTGTGGCACATCACATAATTATTTTTTATTTTTAATAATTTAGATTTTTTTTAAAAATATTTAGATTCTTTTCCATTTTTTGTACTTTAAGGATTTTTTCGGAAAAAATAGTTTCTTTGAAATTTTCTAAATAATTGTAAATTTTAATTTTTTTAATTTGTAATTTTTTTATTTTTTTGAAATTTGTATTTTTTGGAATTTTGTGAAATTTGTAAAGGTTTTGAAATTTTTTGAAATTTGAATTTTTTTTATATTCGTAAATTTTTGAATTTTTTGGAAATTTGTATTTTTCTAATTTTTTAAAATTTTGAATGACCTTTTGGAAATTTTGTACTTTTGATTTTTTGAGAAATTCTAAAACACATCTAAACACACACACACATACACATACATATACTAGTTAAATGCCCGTACGTTGCTACGGACATATAAATATGCGATTGTCATCACGGCTTCTTTTACCGTCACATTATTTAGCCTTGATTTTTCATGTAGAGAATATATTGTCTATCTACTAAAACCTGCTGCACCTTCTCATGTCCTCGTCAGAACATAAGGAGAAATTTAAACAAGTATAACCATTCAACATACATCAACATTTAGAGTACATGAAAAATCACAAGATGCATACAACAGTATACATGACACATTGAATAACTCTATGTATATCGAGTTATCATTAAAATTGGTCACAAATGTAGGTGGCCTTGGACACATATGTGCAAACTCTGTTCTTGATCAATTGTGCATCCTAAGATACATAATCTTTGCGGAATAACAGACTATCTTCTTGTAAGTTGTAATCACATTAAACCGAATGCAATATCCTTAAATTTATGGTATCTAATTTTGAACCAATTTGTGTTTACAGGTAAACATTTTGAACAAGGAATCATGCTCAATAATATGTACCTGCAGTTTGCTTCCTTTTCGATCATTTTGGAACTATAATGAATGTTTACTACCTGCATTAGAGTGAATCGATAGTGGAATTAATGTAACTACCTTTAGAGATTGATCTATATCGACCGATAGAAGTTCACAAAATCTAAAATAGTACTTCCACTATCCCAAATTAATTGGCTCGGATTTATCTTGATTTGCATGTGAATCTAGACAAATCCAAGTCGATTAATTTGGGACAAAGGAAGTACAACATTGTATGATCCATATGAATAAGGCGGAAGAAAATTCTATGCCAATACTTCACACTCATAATCAAAACCCCAAAATATTGCTTGCAATAAAAGAATTTTATGAAGCCCCTTGGAATTGAGAACCTATGTCTGGTTGAGGGCTTACTTTTCATCAACAGTTTATAAGCAACACCACATTGTACTCGTGGACGTATATGCACTTATATGCTCGCCAGAGAGATCGCTAGCCGGCTCCAAAGTAACATGTTGATGCCACCACAGCTTAACATTGTCATCTGAATAAACATCTCTGAATGTTGCAGCTCAATGGAGAAGGGAAATAGAAAACATGCCATTACTTTGAGTAATCAATGCATCGAGAAACATATATGTTCCAAAAAAATGATGCACATTATCTACTATTTAAAGTAACATGAGCACAGAGAAAAAGAAAATCTACATGAGTATAACATGTATCATCTGAAATTTCCATTGAAATGAACATATTGATTATATACCATGCAAATATTTGCTACCTTGTTTGCTTATTACATGCAGTAGATATGAATGGTGTTCACAACATTGAAAAACATGATGGTGAAACCCATATCTGATTCTAATAATAGAGTACATGGGCAGGTTATAAGAAACGGACAAAATATTGTCAACTTAACGACATTAGTTAACTTGAATAGTTACAAGTGGTAAGATATTGTGAAATTCACGACAACAACATCAGCTAAGTTGAATATTACAGAATAATAAGAATGTGAGGAATGACAGACTAAAAATAAAATAGAAAAGGATAAATTAAGTTTATGGCATAGCTGAATATATGTACTATCATCCATATTATATATAGAGAGAGACAATAAATCTTGAGTGAACTCTCAGATCTGACGACGACAAGTATTTTTGGTTCAAATAACTTCAGAGACGACAACTACAACATGAAACCACACTCATTGGATGATCAGATACCAAACTGCAAACTCAGTCAAAACTAAGGCAAGAGGTATTCATCCAGCCCAGTAGTAAAAACCATTGAAACTTACACAACCAAATTCTGTAAGTAGAGGATGATTCTAGCTTGATCCAATCACCTTAGACTTTGGCACCAAAAATCATATGTAATTGCTGAATAAGATATGAACACACACCTAGAATACACGAAGACAGAAACCAGACATTAGTTGCATAGTTCCTACGATTGACCTACCAAGTTTGTAACAAGATCATGAGCACATGTGTACACAGCAAAACACATAAAAAGGGATGCAATGACTTATACTTGGTCTGATAAGGGTCATATTTTCGAAATACAAATAAAGAAATGTGAGTAAATGCCAACTAATCATGAGTAGATATTATTTGAAGCAGGGGCATGATACAAAAATGGTTTTTAGATTTGTTCTAAGAACAATTTACAATACGTAAGTACTGATACGTCTCCAACGTATCTATAATTTCTTATGTTCCATACTAGTTTTATGACAATACCTACATGTTTTATTCACACTTTGTAATGTTTTTATGCAGTTTCCGGGACTAACCTATTAATAAGATGCCACAGTGACAGTCCCTGTTTTCTGTTGTTTTTATTTCAGAAAAGTTGTTTTACAAATATTCTCGGAATTGGACGAAACAAAAGCCCACGGCCCTATTTTCCACGGAGTGTTCCAGAAGACCGAAGAGGAGTCGAGGAAGGCCAGCAGGGGGCCCTCCCCATATGGCGGCGCGGGGGTCCCCACAGCCGCGCTATGGCGTGGGGAGGGAGCCCCCTGGCTCCCCCGACGCTGTCCCTTCGCCTATTTGTTCCTTCGTCCCCGAAAACCGTAGTACCGAGAGCCAAAATACCAGAACAGTTCCAGAGACGCCACCGCCGTCAACCCTAACTTGGGGGGTTCAGAAGATCTCCTCCGGCACCCTGCCGGAGAGGCGAATCATCACCGGAGGGCTCTACATCACCATGCCCGCCTCCGGACTGATGCATGAGTAGTTCATCCTTGGACTACGGGTCCATAGCAGTAGCTAGATGGTTGTCTTCTCCTATTGTGCCATCATGTTTAGATCTTGTGAGCTGCCTATCATGATCAAGATCATCTATTTGTAATGCTACATGTTGTGTTTGTTGGGAACCGATGAATATAGAATACAATGTCAAGTTGATTATTGATCTATAATATATGTGTTGTTTATGATCTTGCATGCTCTCCGTTGCTAGTAGAGGCTCTGGCCAAGTTGATACTTGTGACTCCAAGAGGGAGTATTTATGCTAGATAGTGGGTTCATGTCTCCATTGAATGCGGGGGTGACAGCAACCCCTAAGGTTGTGGATGTGCTGTTGCCACTAGGGATAAAACATCAATGCTTTGTCTAAGGATATTTGTATTGTTTACATTACGCATAGTACTTAATGCAATTGTCTGTTGGTTGCAACTTAATACTGGAAGGGGTGCGGATGCTAACCCGAAGGTGGACTTTTTAGGCATAGATGCATGCTGGATGGCGGTCTATGTTCTTTGTCGTAATGCCCTAAGTAAAATTCATAGTAGTCATCATGATATGTATGTGCATTGTTATACCCTCTCTATTTGTCAATTGCCCAACTGTAATTTGTTTACCCAACATGTTATTTATCTTATTGGAGAGACACCACTAGTGAAATGTGGACCCCGGTCAATTCTTTTACATCTGAAATACAACCTACTGCAATCATTGTTCTCTTTTGTTTTCTGCAAGCAAACATCATTTTCCACACCATACGTTTAATCCTTTGTTTTTAGCAAGCCGGTGAGATTGAAAACCTCACTGTTAAGTTAGGGCAAAGTAGTTTGATTGTGTTGTGCAGGTTCCACGTTGGCACCGGAATCCCTGGTGTTGCGCCGCACTACACTCCTTCACCAACAACCTTCACGTGATCTTCATCTCCTACTGGTTCGATAACCTTGGTTTCTTGCTGAGGGAAAACTCGTTGCTGTACGCATCATACCTTCCTCTTGGGGTTCCCAACGGACGTGTGCTTTACCGTCACAAGCGGCTACTTTTCACGGCGCCGTTGCCGGGGAGATCAAGACACGCTGCAAGGGGAGTCTCTCACACCCAATCTCTTTACTTTGTTTATTGTCTTGCTTTATTTTATTTTCTGTCTTGTTTGCTTTCTTTATATCAAAAACACAAAAAAATTAGTTACTTGTTTACTTTTGTTATTTCGTTTTTTTACCTTTTTTATTTTTATTACTAAAATGAGTAGTCCTGAAGTTGAAGTTTGTTCGTTTAAGCAACAAGGGGGAGAAATTTTTAAAGATGCTTGGTATAGAATTAGTGATGCTCATCATAGGTGCACTAAGAAACACTCCACTATTATCCTCCTTAGGAACTTTTATGTTGGTATCTCTAGCTGGAATAGGTATGTTCTTGATACTCTTACGGGGGGTAATTTCCTAGGCACTCCTGCTTTAAAAGCTAGTTACATCATTGAGAGTCTAGTTGGAATACCACCTGTTAATGAAGCTAAAATTGAAATCTCTCTTGAGGATGTCATGAAAAAGTTGGAGGCCATAGAGAAAAATCTTCCAAGTGTTGAGACTAAATTGGGAATATTACTTGATAATACTGATAAACTAGATAAATCCCTAGGAGGAATTAATGAAAGAATTGCTGTCTTAGAAACTTGTGCTATCCATGATAATCAAACCCATAGGATTGGTGAACTTGAAGAAGGTATGGGAACCTTGGGTAAAACTTTTTCTTCTCTTAAGTTTAAGGAGAAAACTTATGTGGGTAAGGAGCAAAAGTTCATGTATTTCCCTAAGATGCCAAAGCCAAAGAATCATTATGAGCTTAAAATTGATAAAACCCTTAGTACCACTATGGGAAATTTAGATTATGGAGCATCTAAGATACCTTTTGCGACAAGTTGTGTTTTTAAGGAAAATTATGATGTTGATGCTTCTTCTCTTGATGTTACTTGATTTTCACTTTCTGCGCCTAGCTGAAAGGCGTTAAAAAAAGCGCTTATGGAAGACAAACCATTATTTTATTTCTGCAATTTTTGTTTTATATTTGAGTCAAGGTGCTTGTTACTACTGTAGCAATACCTTTGTATCTTTATTTCTTGCATTGTTGTGCCAAGTAAAGTCTTTGATAGAAAGTTGATACTAGATTTGGATTTCTGCGCAGAAACATATTTTTAGCTGTCACGAATTTGAGCTTTTCTCTCTGTAGAAAAATCAAAAAATTCTGAAACAATTCATGAGTAATCCTCAGATGTGTACGCAACTTTCATTAAACTGGAGATTTTCCATCTGAGCATGTTAAGTGCCTCGAAAAAATTCGTATTTACGGACTGTTCTGTTTTTGACAGCTGCCTTTTATTTCGCATTGCCTCTTTTACTGTGTTTGAGTGGATTTCTTTGCTCCATTAAATTTCAGTAACCTTGGGTAATGTCCAGAAGTGTTGGCAATGATTGTGTCCTTGCTGAACATATGAATTTTTGATTATGCACTAACCCTCTAATGAGATTGCTTTGAGTTTGGTGTGAAGGAAGATTTCAAGGATCAAGAGAGGAGGATGATATAATATGATCAAGAAGAGTGAAAAGTCTAAGCTTGGGGATGCCCCCGTGGTTCATCCCTGCATATTTCAAGAAGACTCAAGCGTCTAAGCTTGGGGATGCCCAAGGCATCCCCTTCTTCATCAACAACTTATCAGGTCACCTCTAGTGAAACTATATTTTAATTCTGTCACATCTTATGTGCTTTACTTGGAGCGTCCGTGCGCTTTTATTCTCGTTTGTTATTTTTAGTTTTCTGAATAAATCGGATCCTAACATGCTTGTGTGGGAGAGAGACACGCTCCGCTTTTTCATTTGAACACTTGTGTTCTTCGTTTTATTTTTCATGTTCATGGCGAAAGCTGAAAGCTGCAACACTTATTGTTATTTGGTTGGAAACAGAAAATGCTTCATGTGGTAGTTGGTATATTGTCTTGAATAATTTGATACTTGGCAATTGTTTTGAGCTCTCAAGTAGATCATGTTTAAGCTCTTGCATCATGTAGTTTAAACCTATTAGTGGAGAACTACCGTAGAGCTTGTTGAAATTTGGTTTGCATGATTGGTCTCTCTAAGGTCTAGATATTTTCTGGTAAATGTGTTTGAGCAACAAGGAAGACAGTGTAGAGTTTTATAATGCTTGCAATATGTTCTTATGTAAGTTTTGTTGTACCGGTTTATACTTGTGTTTGCTTCAAACAACCTTGCTAGCCAAAGCCTTGTACTGAGAGGGAATGCTTCTCGTGCATCCAAAACCTTGAGCCAAAACCGATGCCATTTGTGTCCACCATAACTACCTACTATGTGGTATTTTTCTGCCATTCCAAGTAAATACTTCATGTGCTACCTTTAAACAATTCAAAACTTTATTACTCCTTATTTGTGTCAATGTTTTATAGCTCATGAGGAAGTATGTGGTGTTTTATCTTTCAATCTTGTTGGGCAGACTTTCACCAATGGACTAGTGGCATATACATCCGCTTATCCAATAATTTTGCAAAAAGAGCTGGCAACGGGGTGCCCATCCCCAATTAATTAACTTTTTCATTAATAATTATCTTCGCATGTTTGCCCTGATTTATCAGTAAGAAACTTAATTTTGCAATAGACACTCCTCCATGGTATGTGAAATGTTGGAAGGCACCCGAGGATTCGGTTAGCCATGGCTTGTGAAAGCAAAAGGTTGGGAGGAGTGTCATCTATAAATAAAACTAAAATACATGTGTAAACAAAAGAGAAGAGGGATGATCTACCTTGCTGGTAGAGATAACGTCCTTCATGGGAGCCGCTCTTTGAAAGTCTGTTTGACAAGGGGGTTAGAGTGCCCACCACCATTCGTTGACAACAACAAACACCTCTCATAACTTTATTTTTATGCTCTCTTTATGATTTCAAAACTCAAAAAGCTCTAGCACATGATTTAATCCCTGCTTCCCTCTACGAAGGGCCTTTCTTTTACTTTATGTTGAGTCAGTTTACCTACTTCTTTCTATCTTAGAAGCAAACACTTGTGTCAACTGTGTGCATTGATTCTTACATGCTTGCTTATTGCACTTATTATATTACTTTGTGTTGACAATTATTCATGAGATATGCATGTTGAAGTTGAAAGCAATTGCTGAAACTTAAATCTTCCTTTGTGTTGCTTCAAAACCTTTTATTAAGAATCTATTGCTTTATGAGTTAACTCTTATGCAAGACTTTTTGATGCTTGTCTTGAAAGTACTGTTCATGAAAAGATTTTGCTATATGATTCAGTTGTTTAGTCATTATCTTTTTGTTAGAAAACTATAGACCATTGCTTTGAGTCACTTCATTCATCTCATATGCTTTACAATAGTATTGATCAAGATTATTTTGGTAGCATGTCACTTTAGAAATTATTCTTTTTATCGTTTACCTACTCGAGGGCGAGTAGGAACTAAGCTTGGGGATGCTTGATACGTCTCCAACGTATCTATAATTTCTTATGTTCCATGCTAGTTTTATAACAATACCTACATGTTTTATTCACACTTTGTAATGTTTTTATGCAATTTCCGGGACTAACCTATTAACAAGATGCCACAGTGCCAGTCCCTGTTTTCTGCTGTTTTTTATTTCAGAAAAGTTGTTTTACAAATATTCTCGGAATTGGACGAAACAAAAGCCCACAGCCCTATTTTCCACGGAGTGTTCCAGAAGACCGAAGAGGAGTCGAGGAAGGCCAGCAGGGGGCCCTCCCCATATGGCGGCGCGGGGGGCCCCACAGCCACGCCGGGGCGTGGGGAAGGATCCCCCTGGCTCCCCTGACGCTGCCCCTTCGCCTATTTATTCCTTCGTCCCCGAAAACCCTAGTACCGAGAGCCAAAATACCAGAACAGTTCCAGAGACGCCGCCGCCGTCAACCCTAACTCGGGGGTTCAGAAGATCTCCTCCGGCACCCTGCCGGAGAGGGGAATCATCACCGGAGGGCTCTACATCACCATGCCCGCCTCCGGACTGATGCGTGAGTAGTTCATCCTTGGACTACGGGTCCATAGCAGTAGCTAGATGGTTGTCTTCTCCTATTGTGCCATCATGTTTAGATCTTGTGAGCTGCCTATCATGATCAAGATCATCTATTTGTAATGCTACATGTTGTGTTTGTTGGGATCCGATGAATATAGAATACTATGTCAAGTTGATTATTGATCTATCATATATGTGTTGTTTATGATCTTGCATGCTCTCCGTTGCTAGTAGAGGCTCTGACCAAGTTGATACTTGTGACTCCAAGAGGGAGTATTTATGCTAGATAGTGGGTTCATGCCTCCATTGAATCTGGGGGAGTGACAGCAACCCCTAAGGTTGTGGATGTGCTGTTGCCATTAGGGATAAAACATCAATGCTTTGTCTAAGGATATTTGTATTGTTTACATTACGCACAGTACTTAATGCAATTCTCTCTTGCTTGCAACTTAATACTGGAAGGGTGCGGATGCTAACCCGAAGGTGGACTTTTAGGCATAGATGCATGCTTGGATGGCGGTCTATGTTCTTTGTCGTAATGCCCTAAGTAAAACTTATAGTAGTCATCATGATATGTATGTGCATTGTTATGCCCTCTCTATTTGTCAATTGCCCAACTGTAATTTGTTTACCCAACATGTTATTTATCTTATTGGAGAGAAATCACTAGTGAACTGTGGACCCCGGTCCATTCTTTTACATCTGAAATACAACCTACTGCAATCATTGTTCTCTTTTGTTTTCTGCAAGCAAACATCATTTTTCACACCATACGTTTAATCCTTTGTTTTCAGCAAGCCGGTGAGATTGACAACCTCACTGTTAAGTTGGGGCAAAGTAGTTTGATTGTGTTGTGCAGGTTCCACGTTGGCACCGGAATCCCTGGTGTTGCGCCGCACTACACTCCTTCACCAATAACCTTCACGTAATGTTCATCTCCTACTGGTTTGATATCCTTGGTTTCTTACTGAGGGAAAACTCGCTGCTGTACTCATCATACCTTCCTCTTGGGGTTCCCAACGGACGTGTGCTTTACCGTCACAAGCAAGTACCAACACTAAGCCATGTTGCATGGAGATGAGGAAACTAATTCAAATGAGAGCTTTGTGAATATACCATGGCATGTTCCTTAAGTTTGGATTCATGCACATGAAATCTTCCATTGTTAGAGTACCTAAGACAAGGAACAATGACATTGCGAAGATTGAAGAATAAAGGTTGGGGAGAAAACCAACAAAAGTAATAAAGTTTTTACCTTAATAATCCCAACCGGTTGATCAACTCCATTTTCCCCATGATAAAGATGCTACTAAATAGATTATTACTAGCAATGGTAGGCGCGGCGGCACGCCGCGCCATTGAATAATGAATTTTTTTAGCAGTTAGAAATGGTTGTGGACTTTTATTGTGTGTGAATAATGTTTTTACCAATGCATAGGCGTGGATGCTTCCATTTATTTAAAACTCATTTGTCACGTCATTGTGTTTTTTTATGATAGCTGAATACTACTATTCTTCTTGAAAGTTTACGAAGGTGAGGGCGAGTCTTAATAGACTGTGTGTTACAAAGGTGAGGGCAAGTCTCAATAGATTGTGCATAGATTGTGCGTGTGTGACAGAAGTTTTATTTAGTTGCATGTGAGTCTGTACAGAATGTCATTGGGCCATGGATGGAAGTGGCGAGCGTTTTTGTTTCGGCCGTGGGTGAGTTCTTGGTGAACCGTCTAAGTAGAAAACACAGTGAATGGCCGATTCTGTTGGAAAACGGGATGATTTCAAGAGATAGCTGCTTGTGTTATGCAAAAAGACCTCGGTAGCAAAATGTTAAAATAAGTGATATACATTGACTTCATCACTGTTTCTATACAACTGATATATCAACAAACTACAAACCTCTGCCTTTTCTATCTGGAAGGCAAAAACATAAGAGACATGGGCGTTTCCAAGGTGCCAGGGCTAATTAGCTTTTTTTATAATCATTTTCCAGTGCCACTTCTAGCTTGCATGCATCAAACATAGAGTGCTTAATTGATAACTCACACTCATGCATAAGCTTTACCAATATATGGAAAACAGAGATTTGCATGAGACTTACCCAAGTACATATAATAACAGTGGAAAGAGATTCCTAACTGATATTACTACTTGTGTATTCCCTAAAGATTGTTTCCTGTAAAGCCAATAATCCCAGCGTTGTTAGTATTTTAGTACTTCCATCCAGGGCAAAAACCAATGGTAAATTTATAAATCTTCCTCCCAATCAAATATAAATATTCCTACCATTAACAAAAAATAATATAACTATACTGAGCAGAGCTCCCTTGTAGGGCATAGGATGATAAAACAACTAAATAAAATATACAAATGTGTCCCAGTGTGTTTTCTTCCAAGCATCAATGACTCATGCCCATGCTTATATAGTACCAATGCAGAAATGACTTCTACCAATTTGTTCTTTTAGCTTCATGTAATGTAGAGAGCGCGGTACAACAATGTAACAATGTTGGAGGCTCTCGATGCATCTAATACACTAGTGGAAAACGGGGCTATAGGCCCGGTCCATTTGGGCCTTCAGTCCCGGTTTTCAAACCGGGACCAATAAGGCGGGACTAAAGGGTCCACCCTTTAGTCCCGGTTCAAAGTTGCACCGGGCCTAAAGGCGGCGTCACGTGGTGTGGCAAGGAAGCTCGCGGTGGATTGCCTTTGGTCCCGGTTCGTGGTACGACCGGGCCTGTGGTTCTCTGCCGCGGCAGAGAATTGCTATTTCTCTGCCGCGGCACAGGTTTCGGCTGTAGCAGCGTTTCTCTGCCGCGGCAGAGTTTCAGCAATGCATATATATCATTCAAGAAACCACAAAATATCGTCGTGAATATATATAGACATCGTCAACAGTACACGTAATGCATGCATATTTACAATATAAAGCTAGTCGGATCTCTTTACTAAATCTATTAGCCTCTACGGAGTTCCTCCATATCTATGACCTTCGCATAGTGCTCTCCACCTTGGGTAATGACCTCGGTAATAAAGAATCCCGCGATTTCCTCTTGAATAGCTCGTATTTGGGCATCCGTTATGAGAGTGTCCCGCAGGCATTTCATCTATATTTAAAAAAGGAGATCAATATATGAATGGAACTCAATACAATAGATGGTACTAATTAAGATAATTGTGAGAATTTGTTATCGTACACGAGTGTGGTGTATACGGGCATCCCCACCCTTGGGACAGGCCATGTCACGAATGAAGGTGCAGACGTAGTATCCACATAAGTTATTCCCGGGTTCCTGCCTCATACACTTTACCAAAAAATAGTTCGATCAAACTAATAATCAAGCATCGTATTGAAAGTAAATATCATATATATAGAGTTTCACGGACATAGATATATAGTACTACTTACAGGGTAATCTTGAAATGTAAGCTCCCATTTCCAGGCCCTGCCCGGCAAGAAATAATGAGTAAATGAGTTATTGATTAGTTGATGATATCGTCGAATTAGAACAGATGAAGATGCCAATACGAAATTGATTGAAATTAACTCTGGAGGATGGCAGCCATGTTCGCCCATTCCGCATATTCTTTACGTTTCGAGTCCATGACATTTACGACTCCTTTGTGAAGATCAATGATTAGGAGAATAAAGTGGAATCTGCACAAGCATAGCTCAATGATTACGAGAATAAAGTGGAAGGTGCACAAGCATAATGTATGTTATATATAACACTCACTTGAAGTTGTAGGGAAAGAATATATCCTGTTTGTTTGCTTGCTTCACTAAAAACATTAACATGTTGTCCTCTGTGTCCTTGGGGTAGTCTTGAACCGTAACTTCATGAACTGTGTTTGGGTCTATGAACCCCAGCGGTAGGAGCTTGCCTCTTTTGTATTCGAGCTTCTTCATTCTGCATAATTAAATGTATAGCGTACACAAAGAATATAGTGAGGATAATTGTTAGTGCAAATGAATGAGCGCTGAGCTACAGACTTAATTACATAAATAAATCACTTACATGCAGTAGCAACTGATGACAGCTTTGTCGAGGGCGTTTTGATTGAATAACTGAAACAGTTCTTCTAACTCAAGGTTTATCTCCTCGACCCCCCGGAAGTAATGCTCATCTCAACAGAGAACCAAAAATCAGGACTTTGGCACAAAAGAAAGAAGGATGCATCTAAACAGAGAACCAAAAATCCTTGAGACAGAGAACCAAACACAAAATGAGTTGGGAAACACTATTATTGAAAGATGCCAGAAAAATATACATCAAGACAAAGAACCAATAATATGCTATCTTGAATTTTAGAATAGGGATACTATAGGATGTTCTCTCCTGATCATGCAATTTCTATCTCCTTCTCATTTGTATTCTCTCTGAAGATCTCTCTAGATCAGATCTTCCAGTGATGATCTTTTGTTTCGAGACAGAGAAAACATATATCAGATTGCTACCACAAAAGAGTAATGTTCGATCTAACAACTTAGTTTAGGGACAATACATAGAGCAACAAAGAATTAGAGAAAAGCAACAATAAACTTATCATAAATCTGTTTCGCCCAGTTCATACCACACATTTCATGTTCATTAGATGAAGATATGTAGCCCGGATCACCTTCCACAAAATATATGCTAAGCCATTATTTGAGTCCCTATTTTCCTTTTCTTTGCAAAACCTGCAATTAACAGTAAGCATGGTTCAAAAGTAATAATACAATAAGATGATATCAGCAGCCACCATTGTAATGTACAGTAGGTAATTCATCTTAACACAAAGTTAATGCAGAGAATGAAATTTGTTTGATGCATTCATGAAAGTTGTGAAACTGACTGTTAAACTGCAAATATTTGCGACCACACTAAGCCTATAACACACAGCGCGTAGGATCGGCAGTAAGAGATACATGCTAGGAACTAAAAGCAAATACGACGATTCTCCCAATTACAAATCCAAGATACAGTATGAAAAAACTAGTGCAAGAACACCGTCTAGTGTTTCATTATCAATCCCTATGTGAAAGAGAACAACATGGCAATCCAAAGAAAATCCAAGAGGTTTCAAGGTATTGTACTTGATCATTTTATCAGCAAGTTGTCTCACTCTTGGATATCCATTCTCGTATCTGCAAGGAAACTATGTTTCAGCAATTATCACCCAAATATGGCTTTTAACATGGTGAGTAAGTACAATGTACAAAAGGGTGTGTTGAAAAGGTCAATGATAATTAGTATGTAGTTCCCGTTAGTTGTCACCACAGATTTAAAGCACAATCTGCTCGAACTATTTTACTGTATCAATATGATTTTAAAATCATGTTTGCAGTTAAGAAGAGAAGATCAAACTTCAGTCAATAAGACACCAAATAAACGATGAAATATTGTCTCAATTATTTCAAAGCAGAATAGGAAAAAAGGAATAACTTAACAGTGAGAGGTAAAAGTACTCTGTTCAGATAGCAACTTCCATCTTCCAATCTGTAAAACATGCCGCATCAAGATCAGTTGTAGCACAATTCTCTTGCAATGAAACAACCTTGTTTACTGGTGGCCAGTCACTCAAGTACTTAAAACTAGCATGGTGACCCGCACATTCGTGCGGCTAGCTAGACAAACTTGAGTCAATTAATTTGTGCATATCTAGAGTTGTTTGATATTATTTTGTTTAGTAATAGTATATGTCTTGTGGAGCTTTTTTGGATGTTCGTGTGGGCTATTAGATAGAAAAGTGACATAACAAAGCATTCTAGCAATAATATTCCCATGAAGCATAATTTGTCATTGCTTTATATCAAAAATATTTTCCCCATGATATATTTTGGATAAACTTTACCTTACCGTCTATCTTATTATGAGATCATTGTAAAGAACTTTACACCCCAAATTAGATATAAATAAATGTAGATTGTACTAACACCTTGTGTTCTGTTCTCTACCCACCTCATCAACCATAATGCAGTCCTATTTATTTGTGTAATTTCATGCCTTCTTCATGGCTGCACAGCGACGACCAGTCAACCCGACGCTCGCCAATGGGTCGGTCGATCCAGCGGCACGAACTAATTCATTTTAAGTATGATTATTAAATATAAAGTTCATAACTATTACATATTTCTTGGTAAATCCTCTATTGCTCATTCAGAATTGTGTATATTCAATATAGGCATTTCTTAAATATGAAGTACATAAATAATTAATCTGGTTGCTCTTTTTTCTCTGTCGATATTAATTCAATGTATGAATATCGCTTTTTATTCTTACATCATTTTTAATTTCATACAAAGCTAATTAAAACTCTTTCTTTCATTGAATTGATACAGGGTTGAAAATAAAAAAACAACTAATTTGTTAATTATTTTAATCCCGATATTCACGGGTAAGAAAATTGAGTGACAAATTTCGTTTTTTCTTTACCTCCGATCCATCCATGCTGCATGCAGATTTGTTCAATGCCATGTGCAAGTGCGGGTGCTTCCGTGCTTGTATTATCATCCTTATTGAAGATCAATTACTCTCTTTCACATGAGACGCCTTGACAGCCTCTTGCATATCTACAACGGACAATTTAATATACACAGATTATTGCCTGGTGGTTAGATGTAGGAAGTTTTGGACGCTGTCGAGGTACTAAAATACTGAATAGCTGCATGTCGAGTCCGCCACAGTTTTCCTCGCGGCAGGCTCATGTAAGGCGTCGACCACCAAATATGCTAAAAGCACCGGCACACCTCTTCCTCTTCTGAATCAAAAATTGTGGGATATCTCTGTACTGAAAATCTGGAATATACTTGTTGGATTGCAATATGGCTAGAACTTGAAACATAGATTCAGTGGTAGATGAGATCGTACCTTGTAATAGATTAACTCCAGATTACCTTGTAATAGATGAGATCGTACCTTGCAATACTCGCTGATAAGGGGTGTTACTGGTGATCCAACAAACTATCAATCGCTGCATGGCTCATGGTCCCGTATTGCTAATCGATCGTCATCTTCTCTTGACTTTGCAACGTAACAGCTGCTTCGCAAGTTCCTATAATCTTCTAATTTACCTCAACCTGGTAGATCAACTGACATGTCTTTCAAATGTGCTTCTTCTGTGGATGTGAACCAATCAAGCAATAGCAATCAGGCGTCGAGATCTGCAACTCGTTGCTCGTGCATAATTTGCAAATAAAACACGGTTTGATCAATCATACCGACCGTTGTAATTTTTTTTCGATAAAGGATGCTTTATTACTTTTGATAAGCAATTACATCCAGCCTCTGCACGACTAGGGTGCACACAGCCGTTTTAATAGTCTTAGTATCACAAAAATGTCAAACTAAAGGAGAACATAGGCGAAATACATATCGAAACGACGAAACATATGACGCCTAAGATGCGGGTGGGGCTTCAATCCGTAGACTATGCTGCCACCCATGTAGGGAAAAAGTATCCCTCGCCGTAGCCTCCAACCGTGTACAGACCTCCGTAAATAGGTCTCGGTTCTCCAAGCGCTGAAGAGGTAACCACAAACGGAGAATACCTGTACATCTGTAGATGACCTGCAACAAAGAACAATTTTTATCATTAAAAATCTTATCATTTCTACTCAGCCATAGCGCCCAGATCACTGCAAGCGCACCCACCCTAAGAAGCAACTTAAACCTTGAATCTATACCGTGAAGCCAATTGCCAAAGACATTGGCCACACTAGTCGGAGGGAACAAGGTAGACGCTACTTGGATGACAGACCAAATAGATCTCGCAAACTAGCACTTGGAAGAAGAGGTGTTTAATAGTTTCATCATGATGACAAAAAACACATCGCTTACTTCCTTGCCAATTACGCTTGACAAGATTATCTTTGGTGAGGATGACCCCTCGACGAAGATACCATCCGAATATTTTTATTTTTAATGGTATCTTCATCTTCCAAATTTTCTTATTATTATCCACTGGTACATCAGAATGAAGTATGGCGTTGTATAAAGATTTGACCGAAAAAGAACCATCTACGTGTAAATTCCACCTAAATTCATCTGGTTCAGGTGATAGATTGATATCCCCCAGCCTTTGGATTAAGGTATTCCACGCCAATAGCCTTTGTCCTAGCAAAACTCGTCTGAACGTCACATTCGGAGGAGAGGTAGCCATTACTGTAGCAATGGTATCTCCTTTGCGATGGACGATACTATACAACGCAGGATACTGTTCACTTAGGGGTGCATTGTCTAACCAAGCATCTTCCCAGAACCGTATCTGTGCTCCATTCTTAATTGAGAAAGTTCCATGGCGTAGAAAGACATTTTTTGTCGCCATTAGACCAGCCCAGAAGTGTGAATCCCCGGGTTTCCAAACCACTTGGGACAACGTCTTTGAGCCTATATACTTTCTCCGAAGAATAGTTTGCCAAATCCCATCCTCGGTAAGGAGCTTAAATAGCCATTTACCAAGCAGAGCTGAATTCTTGACCTCTAGATCATGAACTCCAAGCCCGCCTTGATCTTTGGGACTACAAACTATACTCCATTTGACCAGCCGATACTTCTTTTTCTCGCTGTCCCCTTGCCAAAAGAATCTGGATCGATAATAATCGAGTTTATGCAGAATTCCTTTTGGCACTAGGAAGAATGATAACATATACAGTACCATATTTGTCAGTACTGAATTAATGAGTATCAATCTCCCTCCCAGGGACAGCAATTTACCTTTCCAACTACTAAGGCGCTTCTGTAATCTTTCTTCCACTATTTTCCATTCAGCAATCGTAAGTCTCCGATAATGAATCGGAATCCCCAAATAGCGAATAGGAAATTGGCCTTGCCCACAACCGAACAACTCTGTATAAAGAGTTGTATCATCATGGGCATCACCGAAACAGAACAACTCGCTTTTATGGAAATTGATTTTCAATCCCGATAGCTGCTCAAAAGCCGTCAGAATTAATTTCAGGTTTTGAGCTTTCTCGAGATCGTGATCCATAAATAGAATTGTATCGTCGGCATATTGAAGGATAGATAAACCACCATCGACGAGATGTGGAATCACACCTTCAATCTGACCATCAGACTTGGCCCGCTCTATGAGTATAGCCAGCATGTCCGCCACAATGTTGAATAACATAGGTGATTATCGTTGACTCATCGGAGAAGACATGTAGCCGGTTGAAGACGTATTTGTACATCGGCGGCACTCCGGCAGCCAATCGTCGTCGTTGTTAACTCATTGGAAACCCTCGGTTGCATGGAGCCATGGACGACGCATGACCTGCAGCAGTTCTTTTATGCCCGTCCGCCGGCACAGAATAGATCTGATACGTAAATCAGAGTCATACCGAATCAGTTTTTATATGCATGTGGATGTGGGGATTCTCTTTTCCCAAGTAATCATGGTTATGTACGTCTCCTATTATACGTGGGGATATCATTCAGTTTTTATCGACGATCCGAATTATGCGCGTCTCCTTTTTCTTTGTGCGAGACGTGACATGCGTGAATTCTCTTTTAGTTTTTTTCTTTCTAATCTCAGCCGTTCCTTCCTAGCATTAGATTGTGTTAAATCTTAGCCATTGGTTGTTTGTTGTTTTAATAATATAATAGATAGCCATGTAGAAGTCATAAACATGTACAAAATAATCACATTTACAGCGGCAGTCCACCAGATTCTGAAGATACAAGCATGGCGATTGATTCAGTTCCCAGACAGCCTTTGTGCACGTTTACTGAAGGCCAAATACTACCCCTCGGCTAATCTACTAGACACGGCGTTTATTCAGAATACATCTCCTACATGGCAGGCAATTGTACATGGACTAGAATTATTAAAGAAAGGTATTATATGGCGTATTGGATCTGGAACTAGTGTGAAGATTTTCCGAGACAACTGGCTTCCTAGAGTGGATGCTCCAAAACTCCATGGGAGGAAAGGAAATTCGAGACGGCGCTGGGTTTCTGAGTTAATTGACCCTGTGACTCGTACATGGGATGAGGGTGTTGTCCGAGAGTGTTGTCTGGCCATCGACATGGATGCAATACTGGCGATCAAACTCCCAGCCCGAGCCTGTGATGACTTCGTCACCTGGTTGCCGGAATCCAATGGTATTTTCTCTGTTCGATCCGCTTATCGACTAGGGTTGCAACCTACTTTGGCCGGGCTAAGTAAGGGGCAAAGCAGTTCGGAACCAGAGGGCGACCGCAAAGCATGGAACTTGGTTTGGCAAGCTAAAGTTCCACAAAAGCTGCGTATTTTTGCTTGGAGAGCAGCCTCAAATTCTTTGGCAGTTAAAGAATGCCTTCACAGACGCATACCTACTGTTGATCCAATGTGTACCATTTGTGGAACAGAACCGGAAGATGTTCACCATGCTCTCGTTCGTTGCACTTTGGCTCGTGTTTTGCGTGATGGTATGAGACAGGTCTGGGATTTGCCGTCTGAAGAATTATTCAGATATAGTGGAAAGGAGTGGGTTCTGAACCTTCTAAGCAATGTGTCTCAAAGCTCGTGCAACAAAGTTATTTTCCTTCTTTGGCGTACCTGGCATCACCGCAACAATATTGTGCATGGCGATGGAAAAGCATCAGTGTCAGCTTCGATTCCATACCTTCGCAACTACCTGAACTCCTTTAATTCAGCAACCTGTGATTCGTTTGACTCCAAAGGGAAA
The DNA here is from genome assembly GCF_022539505.1 of Lolium rigidum. Classification (NCBI taxonomy): domain Eukaryota; kingdom Viridiplantae; phylum Streptophyta; class Magnoliopsida; order Poales; family Poaceae; genus Lolium; species Lolium rigidum. The sequence continues at coordinate 15,922,532 of NC_061514.1, read as the reverse complement.
GCACTCAGCCGGCCTGTTCATACGTCTAGTTCTGAGGGTCCATCGCTACCCAAACGATGGATAGGACCAGCAACAGGAGCTATTAAGGCAAATGTAGACGCTGGATGGGATGCAAGATCCAAGAAAGCTGGACTGGGGATCATAGTGAGAAATCATGATGGTACTGTACTGTTGACTGAATGGAAACACATTCCTTGGTGCCCTAGTGCAGAGGAAGCGGAGGTTCTAGCATGTCTTGAGGGCCTCCGACACCTGATAAATATGCAACAGGGGGAAGCAACTTTGGAGTCGGATTGCTTCCGAACCTGCCAGGCATTGACAAGTAAGGAAAGAGATAAATCTTCCAGTTGGATCTTATACAGAGAAGGTCAAGAACTACTTAACCTATATCAATCCATTTGTGTCAGTAAAGTGGATCGTGGGAGAAATAGTGTGGCTCATGCTCTGGCGCAGTTAGGCAAAAAGGGTACTAGTGGTACGCTTTGCGGCTCAGCGCCGACATCTGTGTCATCGCTGGTTGCAACTGAGTGTAATCACATTAGGTCGATCAAGCCCTTAGGTTCTTAGGCTTTCGGTCTCGTCTGATGTAACCATTCTGTGACTATGGAGCAGCAAGTTTTTACGCACTCTTTTCCTTACTAGGGCACCGAAGGGGACTGGAAGGTTTTTAATGAGGCGGCTTGTTTGCGTAATATATTATGGTTCATCTTCAAAAAAAAAAGATTCTGAAGATACATGTGAAGTCAAATCTACTTTCATGTGTTGCAATAAAATTCAGTTAGGGCAGAGGGTTTACGACTTGGGACAGTAGGCATAATTTGCAATATCTTGTGTTTTCAAGTCTCCAAGAGTGCCACTCTGTTAGTGCTGGATTTGTGACATAGAGAGTCAGGAAGGAATACTCACGGGCTGCATATATGATGCTAACATTCTGTGTTTTCCTCTCATCAAAAGTATCTGATGTCGCGGTTGAGCTTTACAGTACTACTATTGCTATCAATCAGTTGATTGAGAATGTAGATGAGTACATTCATGAAAATGATGCCCTTTATAGAGAGGGAATACGACGAAAGGTTGAATTTGTTCTCCAATTTTCACATTAATGATCGTAGATAATATAAAAATATAGCAATTTACATGTCAGCCAATGAAACACCAAATGAGCAGTTGTTGCCTGCACATCATATGCCAAAAGGAGTTTTACCTGACCTAAATAAGTCTAAGAACCATATACAAAATGGGTATACCAATTATGTGGATGCTTGCACAATTTTTTCCAGCCAGATACTACATGTTTGGGCTGCCATGGCAAATAAATAGATAATAAATAGGTGGCGAATGGAGCAGAGAAGCAGGCAAAACCCAAAAAATAATAAATAGAACTAAGCATGAACGATAGATTTGTAAGTATGTCTACACTCTTTGGCATCAGTCTAATCTTAATCTGAACCTGGTATAGCATTAACACTATCTACACTCACACATACATATAAAAACAAGGGTTCTAAGGATTTACCTAGAATTATCCAGAAGACTTTGTTGTACCAACAAAAGAGCGTAGATGCTATACCACTTGTTGTTCTGAAACAACCAAATTGTGCTTGTGTAAACCAGGGTGAATATTCATCTATGGAAATGTACAGTAACCATACCGCTATACCTCGGAGCATGCAATATGGTATCCTCAAATCTAAGACACATTTGATTTTGTTTTAGGTATGAAAATCTAAGATGCAAATTAAATAAGGAGGTTCTAGTGACATAGATATATGATAATGTAAGATAAAATCTGAGAAACAAATTTAGTAATTTGGTTTTGGTGGATGACCTGCAGGGAAGATATCTCTTCACGTGAAAATTTATTCTCTAGAGCAAAGCAGATTCTTCAACAGCTATGATTGGTGCGCAGCACATTAATATGTCTTCAGCAGCTAGAAGAGGTCTATGACACAAAGGCGGTTATCTGAAACCAAATTTTCGCTGTATATGAAATCTGAGAAGCAAACACATCCAAGAATAAGCAAATGATGATTCAGTACATATTTCCTTGACACTGAATCCCATCTTTTGGAATTATAGATAATATTTCTCAACAAAATCCAAGAAGTTTTTTTCCAATCTTTATGCATTATACCTTCACCATATTTACGGTCCATGTAGCAATCCCTATCAATCGAGATAATTTATACCTACGATTCAACATTTGAGAAGATTACTTCATCAGCTGCCCAATGTGCGGAGCAAAAAACTACAAACTGAAGGGAAGGTTAAGCATTATTTGGATAAAAAAATCTTTCTATCCTAACCATGGCTATCTTTGCGGTTCTTTTTCTGTGTTAGATCGTCGCCTCGTAGTAGGTCTTGCATATACCATCTCAAAATTGACCGCTTAGCTTGAATATCAAGGATCTAATTGGATATAAATTTTATAAGTTGTATACGCATCCATAACACGAATTCCCCTCCAAGAATATGTATATAACACGAAATACCCCAAGTCCCCAACATGGTTCGCACATACGGTGAGTCCTCCTCCTCCCTGCACTACAGCAGCTTGTACGACCTCCATCATCACCATACCAGCGCAGCACCAACCTGCGCGATGTTTCACACTGACCCAATTCCCATGGAGACTGCATCGTCAGCAATGGAGGCGGCAGCGGCAGCAAGATATCTAACGCATTTGGCGTGCGAGGGTTGGCGCATGGTCTCTCGTGGAGGAACGGGAGTGCTACACGGGGGTCATGGCGGCTGAGAGCTACCCTACAGTGCTCCCTATTCCTCACGAGCCAGTAATTGGGTTGGAGGCTTGGAGGAGACATTAGGAGGACGCACGAGCGAAACATGTGTGATTCCACATCGTAGAGGAGAAGATTGAGATCCACATGCAGGGATTGTTTTGGTAACTAAGCCTGATTTGATACGTGATGTATTGGTTTTGGAAAGTAATATTTTGGTAATTAAGATTTGATTTGATTTGATAAGGATAGAGGGGGTGGCGAGTATGCATACCAAAAAAAGATCGGATGGTGTCGGCACATTCAATGTTGTGAGAATATGTTGGACGGCTCAGATGTTTCCAGTATTTGACATCAAACATTTTTGATGACGTACGGACTCGTATATAATAGCAAAGATACATAAACTACACACACATCTATACATATATATACACAAACAAGCGTTAAGTGGGTTGATATGATACTAATTACTAATATCAATAAGAACTTTAGTAGTACAAGAGTAGCTTAATCAAATAGAACTCAAAAGTTTATCATGCTTGGGTTGGAGGATTTTGAGGATGGGTGACCTAGCGGGAAGTTGTTATTTCAATATGATATGAGATATGTTCAAAGAGTTACCACGTGTTCAAAAAAATCTAATATTTAGTTTTTTCCAGATTATTTCATTTTTTATTTTTTCCGATTTTTTTTTGAATTTTTAGAGAATTATGTGGAGCATATCATGGATATGCGCATATAGATATGCGCCACATAAATAAAATTTAGTAGCGTTACTTCTGTGCGCCACATAATTCCAAAACCGTGTGCCACAGATATGCAGTTTCCTAGTAGTGAAGATTTGGCAGCGCCCCATCTATCCAAGGGTTCTAAAAGGTTAAGAATTTCATCCTTTCATCTGTCATTGCTAGTTTAGCTCATTTCATGATCTAGAAGTAGAGTGATTTGTGGTTTTTAGTGTGGGAGTTTATTTGAGCTATATGCAATTTGAGATCAAATTAATTTCTTAGTTTGCATGTGCGTAGATGTGGAGTAGAATAACTTTGATAGCCATGTAGTTGGTTTTTTTTTATTCATGTGTTGTATGTATGAGGCATGTTCTTGCTTGTTGCAATGGCCGATGACTATACTTTGGCCCCATCTAATGAGAAATGGTGTCATACGCCTTGGAAGAGGTAGTATGTGTTGATAAAATTCATGTGTCATAGTTTAATTATGTATTTGATTCCTATTGTTTTTAGTTAGTAGTATGATGCATAAGAAAGACACAAAGAACCCCTCGTTATTTAGAAGTTACAATCGAATTCTGCATCGTGATCGCGTTTAGGGTATTGGGGAATGGAACTAACTTTAGCATCGTGATGGTGTTTCTATTGTCTCTCTCGCTAGCTAGCTACTCGATCGAGACAAATTAATTAATATGGCCACTATTCTACTTTGGTTTTAATGTGATGAACTTGTATTAATTTGGCCACTTCTCTATTCTTGATGTTGTGTAATGGTTTTTGATATACTTATATAATGTAGATAAACCGACAATGCATGTACGATGACCGACGCTCTTTCAATTTCATTATTGTCCTGCATTATTTTATCGGTGTGGCTATGGCAAACAAGCGGAATGGTTTTATTTGTTGTCCATGTGGTGTCTGTAAGAATAAGAATGATTACTCTTCCTCAAAAATCCTTCACATCCACCTATTACGGTTCGATTTCATGCCCGATTATAATTTTTGAACCAAACATGGATAAAGAGGGGTTATAATGGAAGACTATGAAAAAGAAGAGGATGATGACAACTATTGTAGGCTCCCTGAATATGGTGATACTGCAATGGGGGAAGTTGAAGAAGAGGTATCAGATGAGCCGGCTGATGATCTTCCTCGGGCCATTGTTGATGCATAGAGAGACTGCAAAAGTGAAAAGGATAAGTTGAAGTTGGAGCGCATGTTAGTGGATCACAAAAAATTATTGTACCCAAATTACGAAGATGGCAACTAAAAATTGGGTAGCATAATGGAATTGCAGCAATGGAAGGAAGAGAATGATGTATCTGAAAAGAGATTTGGGAAGTTACTGAAAATGATAAAGAGATGCTTAGGATAACGAATTTCCCGCCAGTATATCATAAGAAAAAAGGTTGTCTGCCCTCTAGGATTAGAGGTGCAGAAGATACATGCATGTCTGATGTATGTAAAATGCATGCATGAATTTTGTACTTTATTAACACATATGCCCACATATTTGCAACATATGTGATGTTATTTTCACGTTTTATATTAATTTATGGGGATTTACCAATGATGCTCTTTATTTGGATTATAACTCTAGAAAATAGGAAAACCCTATTTTCTTATTTTGTACTTCAGAGACTTATATGGAGTCAAATTGAGCTAGCATTTTAGAGACGTCATTTTTTCATCAAGAGAAGCACCTGTCATGAGAGGGGCCTGGAGGCCCAAAAGAGAGCAGGTGGCCACCCAATGTCTTTCCCCCCTCGGTCGTCCGATTCACTTCAATCTTGCGCTCACATACTTCTTTCCACTAGTAGTAAAAAGCCTACTGTCGGCGTGTCAAATCGGCTACCAATCGCGGGTGACGGCCCGCGACTGGTACCTCACCACTGGTACGAACTACTAGTCGCGTGCCCTACCGGCACACGGCTAGTATTCCTAGTACCAGTCACGTGCGGCCAGGGCACGCTTCCACTAAGGTTACTAGCAGTGAACCATACGGCACACGACTAGTATCCCGTATGCTGCGGGTACCTATTTCTTTTGGCATTTCCCCCTTGTTTACACATATATATAATATGCAAACATATATAAGATCAACTGGCAGTCAGCAGCAGATACACAGGTATGTTATAACCAAGTGACCAAATCATTAATTACACTTCGAAGCCAAGCAAATGATAAAGTCATTACATTGAGCATAATAGATGAAATCATTACACTACAAGCCTAGCAAGCTAGTGACCAAGTCATTATATACATTGAGCACAATAGCCAAGTGACCAAATCAATCCGCCAGCTCCGGCTACATGGGTGGGTAATGAACAACGAACCCGTCAGAATCTCTTGGGTCGTGGAACTCACCGTGAGATGACGAGGAGGCGTCCCGCTGTTTGTAGTAGAAGCTGTCCCCATATAAATTATCCAAGTACAAATAACACTTATTCCATGGCTTCATCCTGTAGCAATCTATCATCTCCTTCCAACTACGCCCATGAAAATAGGTTTCGTTCGCCTCATTAGTGACTTCAACAACCAAGGTGCTCAGTGATGACCCACAAGTATAGGGGATCGCAACAGTCTTCGAGGGAAGTAAAACCCAAATTTATTGATTCGACACAAGGGGAGGTAAAGAATACTTATAAGCCTTAACAACTGAGTTGTCAATTCAGTCGCCCTGGAAAAGCACTAGTAACAGGGGTGATGTGAAAGCAGCAGTAATATGAGAGCAGTAGTAACAGTAACACAGCAGCAGTAGCAGTAATATGAGAGCAATGGCACCAGAAAATAGTTGATACTACTTCCAATGACATATATGACCGAGTATATGATGATGAGAGATGGACCGGGGTTCCCAGCTATCTACACTAGTGGTAACTCTCCAATAACAAGTGTTGGGTGAACAAATTACAGTTGGGCAATTGATAGGATTGAAATAGCATTAAGACAGAACATCAAGATTATTAATCATGTAGGCATGTTTTCCATATATAGTCATACGTGCTCGCAATGAGAAACTTGCATAACATCTTTTGTCCAACCAGCTGGTGGCAGCCAGGCCTCTAGGGAATCTACTGGAAATTAAGGTACTCCTTTTAATAGAGCACCGGAGCAAAGCATTAACACTCCGTGAAAACATGTGATCCTCATATCTAAGCCTTCCCCTTCGGTTATCCCGATCTTGCTGTCACTCTGGGGCCTCGGGTTCCGGACATAGACATGTGCAAACAACTTGTAGATACAATCTAAGCAATAAGTATAGAGCTTAAATCTAAGAACATGCCACTCGGGCCCTAGTGACAAGCATTAAACTCAACAAGATTGCAGCAACAATAACTTCACAAACTTTATAGATAGACTAATCATAATGTAACAATCCATCGGATCCCAACAAACACAACACCGATTACATCAGATGAATCTCAATCATGTAAGGCAGCTCATGAGATCATTGTATTGAAGTACATGGGGAGAGAATACGAACTAGCTACAGCTAGAACCCGTAGTCCATGGGGGAACTACTCACGGAGCATGATGGAGGTGGTGGCGTCGATGGAGATGGTTTCCGGGGGCACTTCCCCGTCCCGGCGGCGTGCCGGAACAGAGATTCTGTCCCCCGAATTGGAGTTTCGCGATGGCGGCAGCGCCCCTGGAGTCTTTCTGGAGTTTCGTCAATTCGTATCGCGTTTTTAGGTCGAAAGGGGTCTTATAGGCGAAGAGGTGGCGCAGGAGGGCGCCTGGAGCCTCCCCACCATAGGATGGCGCGGCCAGGCCTGGGCCCGCGCCGCCTTATGGTGCGGTGGCCCCCTGGCCCGCCTCCGACTCTCCTTCGGTGTTCTGGGGTCTTCTGGAAAAAATAAGATACTGGGTCTTTGTTTCGTCGAATTCCGAGAATATTGCCCGAACAACCTTTCTGGAACCAAAAAAAGCAGAAAACAGGAACTGGCACTTCGGCATCTTGTTAATAGGTTAGTTCCGGAAAACGCATAAAAACATTATAAAGTGTGAGCAAAACATGTAGGTATTGTCATAAAACTAGCATGGAACATCAGAAATTATAGATACGTTGGAGACGTATCAAGCATCCCCAAGCTTAGTTCCTACTCGCCCTCGAGTAGGTAAACGATAAAAAGAGGAATTTCTGTAGTGACATGCTACTTACATAATCTTGATCATACTATTGTAAAGCATATGAGATGAATGCAGTGACTCAAGGCAACGATCTATAGTTTGCTAACAAATAGATAACATATAGCAAAACTTTTCATGAATAGTACTTTCAAGACAAGCATCAAAAAGTCTTGCATAAGAGTTAACTCATAAGGCAATAAATTCAAAGTAAAGGCATTGAAGCAACAAAAAGGATGATTAAGTTTCAGCAATTGCTTTCAACTTTCAACATACATATCTCATGGATAATTGTCAACACAAAGTAATATGATGAATGCAAATAAGCAAGTATGTAAGAATCAATGCACAGTTGACACAAGTGTTTGCTTCTAAGATAGAAAGGAGTAGGTAAACTGACTCAACATAAAGTAAAAGAAAGGCCCTCCACAGAGGGAAGCAGGGATTAAATCATGTGCTAGAGCTTTTTAAGTTTTGAAATCATATAGAGAGCATAAAAGTAAAGTTTTGAGAGGTGTTTATTGTTGTCAACGAATGGTAGTGGGCACTCTAACTACCTTATCAACCAGACTTTCAAGAGCGGCTCCCATGAAGGACGTTATCTCTACCAGCAAGGTAGATCATCCCTCTTCTCTTTTGTTTACACATGTATTTTATTTTCATTATTGATGACACTCCCCCCAACCTTTTGCTTACACAAGCCATGGCTAACCGGATCCTCGGGTGCCTTCCAACATTCACATACCATGGAGGAGTGTCTATTTGCAAATTAAGTTGCTTACTGGTAGATCAGGGAAAAACATGTGAAGAGAATTATTAGTGAAAGTTAATTAATTGGGGCTGGGAACCCCGCTGCCAGCTCTTTTTGCAAAATTATTGGATAAGCGGATGAGCCAGTAGTCCATTGGTGAAAGTCTGTCAGAAGTAAATGACAAGATTGAAAGATAAACACCACATACTTCCTCATGAGCTATAAAACATTGACACAAATAAGAGATAATAGCTTTTGAATTGTTTAAAGGTAGCACATGAAGTATTTACTTGGAATGGCAGGAAATACCACATAGTAGGTAGATATGGTGGACACAAATGGCATAGGTTTTGGCTCAAGGTTTTGGATGCACGAGAAGCATTCCCTCTCGGTACAAGGCTTTGGGCTAGCAAGGTTGTTTGAAGCAAACACAAGTATGAACCGGTACAGACAAAACTTACATAAGAACATATTGCAAGCATTATAAGACTCTACACTTGTCTTCCTTGTTGCTCAAACAATTTTACCGAGAAAATATCTAGACCTTAGAGAGACCAATCATGCAAACCAATTTCAACAAGCTCTACGGTAGTTCTCCACTAATAGGTTTAAACTACATGGTGCAAGAGCTTAATCATGATCTACTTGAGAGCTCAAAACAATTGCCAATTATCAAATTATTCAATACAATATGAAGCATTTTCTGTTTCCATCCAAATAACAATAAGTGCTGCGGCTTTCAGCTTCCGCCATGAATATGAAAAACGAAGAACACAAGTGTTCATATGAAAAAGCGGAGCGTGTCTCTCTCCCACACAAGGATTGCTAGGATCCGATGTTATTCAAACACAAACAAAAATAAAAACACACAGACGCTCCAAGTAAAGAACATAAGATGTGACCGAATAAAAATATAGTTTCACTAGAGGTGACCTGATAAGTTGTTGATGAAGAAGGGGATGCCTTGGGCATCCCCAAGCTTAGACGCTTGAGTCTTCTTGAAATATTCAGGGATGAACCACGGGGGCATCCCCAAGCTTAGGCTTTTCACTCTTCTTGATCATATATCATCCTCCTCTCTTGACCCTTGAAAACTTTCTTCACACCAAACTTCTCATAAACTTCATTAGAGGGGTTAGTACTCAAAAAACTTTAATCCACTTTAGTCCTGTAGTGACACATTGCAAGAAATCAATAAAATATTAGCTACAGCTCTCCACGTCTAGAAAGCCTCACTTAAAGTCCACAAGAGACAATGCAAAAAACAGAGACAGAATCTGCCAAAACAGAACAGCCAGTAAACACAAATTGTTTAGAGGTACTTCCGTTGCTCAAATCAGAAAACTCAAAACTAATGAAAGTTGCGTACATATCTGAGGATCACTCACGTAAATTGGCAGATTTTTCTGAGTTTCCTACAGAGAATCCTACACAAATTCGTGACAGCAAGAAATCTGTTTCTGCGCAGAAATCCAAATATAGCATCAACCTTCTATTAGAGACTTCACTTGGCACAACATTGCAATAAAATAAAGATAAGGAGAGGTTGCTACAGTAGTAACAACTTCCAAGACACAACAAAACAGTAGCAAAATAAAGACATGGGTTATCTCCCAAGAAGTGCTTTCTTTATAGCCATTAAGATGGGCTCAACAATTTTAATGATGCACTCACAAGGAATAAGATTTGAAGCAAAGGAGAGCATCAAAAAGCAAGTTCAAAACACATTTAAGTCTAACCCACTTCCTATGCATAGGAATCTTGTACACAAATAAATTCATGAAGAACAAAGTGACAAGCATAAGAAGATAAAACAAGAGTAACTTCAAAAGTTTCCAGCATATAGAGAGGTGTTTTAGTACCATGCAAATTTCTACAACCATATTTTCCTCTCTCATAATAATTTTCAGTAGCTTCATGGATAAACTCAACAATATAATTATCACATAAAGCATGCTTTTCATGATCCACAAACACATAATTTTTATCAAGCTCAAAAATAATAGGATCAAAACTTTCTAAACCACTTTTATCAATAATATAACAAGATGATTGATCAATCTCAAAAGATATGGGACTCCAAGATAAAGTCAAGAACTCTCCAATCCCATTTTCATTAGTAGTACAATTAATATTATCAAGTAACATAGGACCATCATCTAGAGATTTATCATAAACATTTGCCAAGCAAAACTCTTTAGTACCATGCATTTCGACATCCAGGCACAAACAAAGCATTATTATAAAATTTATCAAAGTAGCATGGATTATCATGAATAACAGTAGCATAATTATTCTCACAAGTTTTACTCATAGGGAATATTTCAAGAGAATCCACAGGAACATAAAATTCATCATCCTTTGGTAAGCATGGAGGACAATCAAATAGTGTAAGAGATAAAGAGTTACTCTCATTAGAAGGTTGGCATGGGTAGCTAATCCATTCTTCCTCCTTTTGTTCATCACTCTCCTCCTCTTTTTCATCCAATGAGCTTCCAGGTTCATCAATTTCTTCTTCTTTTTCATCCAATGAGCTTTCAGGTTCATCAATTCCTTCTTCTACAGGTTCCTGCAAATTGTGAGTGCATTCTTGTGCATTAATGAGTCTCTCTTTATAATCAATGATCTAAGGATTATCACTGTAACTTTCTATGCAAAAATTAAGGGTAGAGGAGACATAATCTTTAAGGTCCTTACAAACAACACAAGTTTCATAATTTTTAGACATGAAGGATTCTATTTCAGAAACTCCCATAATCTTTAAGGTCCTTACAAACAACACAAGTTTCATAATTGTTCTACTTCTTCGAACCCAAAATGAATATAGCTATTCCAATTATAGTTCTTAATTAAAACTTCCTCACTAAAGCCATATTGAAATTTAAGATGTTTAGTATCCTGTTTAGAGCAACAGTTTATATCATGGCGTTTAAGCAAGATTTTAGCAATTGTATTCAATTTTTCTATCACAACACTCATAACTTTTCCCGTTCTTGATTCTCTATAATTATTATATAATTCTATAAGCTCCAAATAGGTTGCGGGTTCTTCCATAACAACAGTTTTTTATTTTTTGGTTTTTCAAATTTTTATGGATTTTTGGGTATATGAGAAAAGTAAAATAAAACAAAAACAAACTAGACAAAAGTAAACTAAGCAAAATAATACTTGACAGAAATAAACTAAGCACAAATAAACTAGACAAAAGTAAACTAAGCAAAACGAAATAAAATAAAACAGAGAGAGGTAGAGTGTACTCCCCAGGTGAACTTATGAGTAGAGTTATGCATCCCCGGCAACGGCCCCAGAAAATAGTCTTGATGACCCACAAGTATAGGGGATCGCAACAGTAGTCTTCGAGGGAAGTAAAACCCAAATTTATTGATTCGACACAAGGGGAGGTAAAGAATACTTATAAGCCTTAACAACTGAGTTGTCAATTCAGTTGCACTGGAAAAGCACTAGTAACAGGGGTGATGTGAAAGCAGCGAGTAATATGAGAGCGATAGTAACGAGTAACACGGCGAGGAGTAGCGATAATATGAGAGCAATGGCACCGAGAAAATAGTTGATACTACTTCCAATGACATATAGGACCGAGTATATGATTATGAGAGATGGACCGGGGTTCCCAGCTATCTACACTAGTGGTAACTCTCCAATAACAAGTGTTGGGTGAACAAATTACGATTGGGCAATTGATAGGATTGAAATAGCATTAAGACAGAACATTAAGATTATTAATCATGTAGGCATGTTTTCCATATATAGTCATACGTGCTCGCAATGAGAAACTTGCATAACATCTTTTGTCCAACCAGCCGGTGGCAGCCGGGCCTCTAGGGAATCTACTGGAAATTAAGGTACTCCTTTTAATAGAGCACCGGAGCAAAGCATTAACACTCCGTGAAAACATGTGATCCTCATATCTAAGCCTTCCCCTCCAGTTATCCCGATTCTTGTCACTCTGGGGCCTCGGGTTCCGGACATAGACATGTGCAAACAACTTGTAGATACAATCTAAGCAATACGTATAGAGCTTAAATCTAAGATCATGCCACTCGGGCCCTAGTGACAAGCATTAAACTCAACAAGATTGCAGCAACAATAACTTCACAAACTTTATAGATAGACTAATCATAATGTAACAATCCATCGGATCCCAACAAACACAACACCGATTACATCAGATGAATCTCAATCATGTAAGGCAGTTCATGAGATCATTGTATTGAAGTACATGGGGGAGAGAATACCAACTAGCTACAGCTAGAACCCGTAGTCCATGGGGGAACTACTCACGGAGCATGATGGAGGCGGTGGCACTTCCACGTCCCGGCGGTGTGCCGGAACAGAGATTCTGTCCCCCGAATTGGAGTTTCGCGATGGCGGCGGCGCCCCTGGAGTCTTTCTGGAGTTTCGTCAATTCGTATCGCGTTTTTAGGTCGAAAGGGGTCTTATAGGCGAAGAGGCGGCGCAGGAGGGCGCCTAGGGCCTCCCCACCATAGGCTGGCGCTGACAAGGTATTCACTTATCAATGCCTACGAGTTGTAGACTAGGGTTTCGTTGGATGTAGAGGGCAAGTAGATCTCGAAGGTTTCAGCCGAAAAGTACTAGACGATGCAAAAACTAGGGTTTGTGAGACAATGATTCGATGCTTTCTTTGTCCCTCGACTCCCGCTTATATAGGAGGTGGAGCCGAGGGATTCGTGATACACAAGTTTACAAAGTCCGGGAGGGTTTCTAACCCATCCCGCAAGATTACAAACAATGACTCCTATTACAACTCTAGCTTTCCTTAATATTATCTTGGGCTTCCGAATCTTCTTATCCTTCGGGTCGTGGGCCTTCAGTAAACCCCGGGTACCATCTTCGGCAGGCCCATTGGGGATGCCTATGTCAGTAGCCCCCCGAGATTTTGCTTGAATCGCAGAGTCAGGGAAAATCTCCACCTTTATATTTATTCGATAACTCTAAACTTTACCACATATCTTTGCATACGAATTTCTATATTGTACAGGGATAATGGTAGTTGGGGCTAGTTCATCTGACGGATCAAGTACTAGTTAACTGCTCTAGTGGCAATCCGCAAAAACCTACTTCAAGATCACGTCCCTGGACATGATCTCGGGATACTGGTGTAAACTTCGACAAGTGCCGCTTAAGGTCTTACCATTCTGTCGAGTCCCAGTCATATTTTATCGGGTACCTAACGCGTCTGTTAGGATTTTTCTTCGTATCTGTTGATACGGAAAAAAGTAGCAAACCGACGTCAGAGATGGCGCCACGCCGCTCAGAACGGATCTGGGGTATTACCTTTGCAAGTTTTGCGGCATTCAGAGATTATACGCAACTTTGGCGCTCTGAGAATATATTGTCGAGTGCTTTTTCGGCTGTTGGAATAGCACATTTTATTGAGTCAACGTATGACTTATTTTGCCTTCCCGATGGGAGTATATGTAGAGTTATTTGTATAACTCGAAATATACTCACTTCTTCTTTCTTTCCCTTTTATTTCTCTATTTTCTCCTTTTTTTTATAATTTCATCGGGCACGCGAACAGCGTTCCCGATGGGAGTAGCCCCCGAGGCTACAGTCAAGGACTTGTGCTTGGGTGTAGGCTCCACGCCTTATGTCGCTATATTTTTCACCTGTCGCATAGTTTTTCAAGTCTCTCGGGTGCGCGAACAGCGCTCCCGATGGGAGTAGCCCCCGAGGCTATGAGCAAATACTTATATTTGATCATAGACTCTCGCCATTTCTATTTTGTCTTGCTCGAATTTTTCATTTTTCCAAAGTAGCCCCCGAGCATTTGAGCAAAAACTTGTATTTGATCAAAGGCTCTCGAAATAAACAATACCCTTCTGCTGTCGCCGTTCTTGTGAAGCTTCATAGCCGAGATTTTCTTTTACCAAGGTGACATTATTGCTGATGACAGCTACGACCAATGTATCTGGAAAACGCGAGAACCGCTCTGTCTCTGCCTTGCGGGCCCAGAAACCTCATTAATTTGACACGTTGTGCAAGTGGGGAATACACGTCCTCCGCTTTTCCTAGCGCACGTACTGTAGCTCCTGTCTTTTCTCGTCCAGCTGAAATTACTTTTTACCCCTTGTCCACTTGTACACCATCTATTCCATCGTTTCTTCATCCAACGGTGCGTCGATTCACCGCACCCCTATATAAAGTCATCGTCTTCCTCCGCCAGTACTTTCGCTTGCGCCGCACCTCTGCTTCTCCTCTGCAAAATCCTCCATTGCTCCCATTGCTTCAAGCGCTCAACCACGCTCACGCCCTTTGCTCCGGCGCCATTGTTGATGCCTCCGCCACTAGTAGGAAAAGCCTCATCAGTGGCGCACGAAAAATGGATTCTGTGGCGCATGGGAGGTGCGCCACAGAAACGTCGCCACAAAAATAAGGTTTCTGTGGCGCACCTGCTCATGCGCCACAGAATTAAGGTTTCGTGGCGCACGTGTTCTTAGGTGCGCCACGGAAAAGCGTGCGCCACAGAATTGGTTTTTAGTGCGCCATAGAATTTGCTTGTATTATACACGATTTTGTGCTGCCTGCTATACACATACACATGCAGTTTATAGACAGCAATACAGATACACAGATACACATGTTATATACAGCAACATTCAGATATAATATAAATATCATGTACATTGCACAGATATAACATAGACATCATCATCACATTACTTAGAGCCCGATCGAGATACATATATAGTGGCAAGTGTCAAATGTTTTGCATACAACTCTTAATTCATACAAAATTCACAATTTCGAGATACAAAGTAGTCTTCATCCGGTTCCTCCTTTGCTCCGTCATCTCTACCCACCAGGCTCGCTTGCATCGGGGTCCTTCATCCAGTTCCTACTATGATGAAAATGGAAGAAAGTGAGACCAACAAGTCCGATGCACAAGAGAAATGGAATAAATGCCTCATACATTGTTGGTCAACACAAATATTAACATTCGGGGACGGTGTAAGTGAGACGAAGTCCGATGCACAAGAGATTGATATTTGTGCTATCTTACCGGGCTCACTTACGCCGCCCCGAGTGTACGGTGACCAAACATTTTAATCATCGGCATTTTGAAAATGTCAAAGCAAATGGAATGACAAAATGGAATAAGTGCCTCATACATTGTTGGTCAACACAAATATTAACATTTAGGGATGGCGTAAGTGAGACCAAGTCCGATGCACAAGAGATTGATATTTGTCCTATCTTACCAGGCTCACTTACGCCACCCCCAAGTGTACGGTGACCAACATTTTAATCATCGGCATTTTGAAAATACCAAAGCAAATGGAATGACAATGGCCTCATACTTTGTTGGTCGAAACAAATATTAACATTCCGGGATGGAGTTAGCGAGCCAGGTAGGATGCACAAGAGATTGATATTTGTGCAATCACACGAGGCTCACTAACACCGCCCCTGAGTGTACGGTGACCAAGCATTTTAATCATCGGCATTTTGAAAATCTCAAAGCAAATGGAATGACAAAATGGAATATGTGCCTCATACATTGTTGGTCAACACAAATACTTTGCGAAGGGCCCCCTTTCCCCGGTCGGCGTTCCGTCAACGGGTGCTTGACGACACAACAACGCCGATCTGCATCTCCGGCGCAGAACCACGCCGGTCCCTCGCTGTCCAGGTGAACGAGTCCTTGATGCAAAGACCGTGCCGGCCTGCCCAGCATTATGCCGGGCCGTGTTGCCGCGCTTCAAGCCGTGTGTCCCGCGCCGCACGCTGTTCGCCTTCTTGCCGGTGAACCAATAGGCTGATCGTTGGAATAAGGAAACCGATGACAACCGGTCGCAAGATTAAATTGCGATCGGCCGTCATCGGCTTCCTTATTCCAACGATTAGTCTATTCGTTCACCGGGCAAGAAGGCGAAGAGTGCAGGCGCATGATCGACACGGCCCGAAGCGCGACAACGAGGGTCGGCATGATGCTAGGGAGGCTGGCACCGTCTTGGCATTAAGGACTCGTTCACGTCTTGGACGGCGAGAAGAAAAGTGGTGCTGCACCGGAGAGGCATGTCGGCGTTGTTGTCTCATCAAGGACTCGTTCACGGAACGGCGGCCGAGAAAGGGGGCTCGTCTACAAAGTATATTGCGGCGTATAGGTGACCAAACAATTTAATCATCGGCACTAAAATGGAAGAAAGGCCAATGCAATTAAGAAGTAGCTAGTATGAACTAAATGGAATGCCTCATACTTTGTTGGTCGAAACAAATATGAACATCCCGGGATGGCGTCGGTGAGGCCGGGTAGGATGCACAAGAGATTTATATTTGTGCCATCACACCGGGCTCACTAGCGACACCCGGAGTGTACGGTTGACCGAACATTCTAATCATCGGCACTAAAATGGAAGAAAGAGCCAAGTGGTATCAACTAAGTGGAATGCCTCATACTTTGTTGGTTGAAACAAATATTAACATCCAGGGGATGGAGTAAGTGAGGCCAGGTAGGATGCACAAGATATTGATATTTGTGCCATCACACCAAGCCTCACTTGCTCCACCCCGAGTGTACGAGTGATCGACCAACCATCTAATCATCGACAAGTACAAAAACACCACCAAACCAGCAACCATGGTGACATAAGTCAAGATGCACAAACACACATAGCATGCATGGAGCGAGATGCTCCAAAGGGATTATTCATCACTTGGTATATAGACCAAGTGATGCTGGCAAAAGAGAGGCCAATCAAGAACCGAGTAAATCCAAGTAAGTGATAGATATGCCTAAACAAGCAACAACACATAGCATATCCCAGCTAACCGGATGAGACAAGTCTTGGTAGCCAACTTAATCACCTAGCACCACCTAGCCTTTTAAAACCATCGAAGCAGTCCTTTTTCTTCAAAGGATACCACGGTGGCATTCATTTACATGATCCCCTACTGTGGATATCTCTATTTTCATCAAAGCCAACAAGAAATAGATCATAAGGCATCAATTAAGGAGGCAACCAGGGACAAAGGCATCAATTGGGGTAATGTTAAAATGTTTGTCTCCATATTTGGGAGAAATTTTTAATATTGGAGTCTAGCTAATGGAAATCAAGAACTAGTCTTCATCTCCAAATGGTGATTAGAGGGAATTTATTCATCTTAAGCAACATTAGGGACAAATGGGATCATGCAAGGGACTTGGGTCATTTGGATCATAAGGCATCAATTAAGGAGGCAACCAGGGACAAAGGGAAACATTTGATGATCCATTATCATAGGCAACAAAGCGGCAACTTTTCCCCTCTAATCTAGCTAGAGTCCTTAAAAGAAATCCATCATAAGCATGGTCAAATACACATATATAGCATGGGGCGGATGCTCCAAAGGGATTATATATTCATCACTTGGTAATTTGGAGAGCAAACAAGCGGTAGCCATAACACTCAATCCAATAATATAGTAATTTGGATCATAGGGCATCAATTAAGGAGGCAACCGGGGACAAAGGGAAACATTTGATGATCCGAGTAAGTGCATGACACTTTGAGCTACCAAAAATAAAGGCCAACGGTGGATAAACATCTCGCTCAACCATTTCTTGCACTAGAGGAAAAGTAACCAACATTGAAACTTGAGCAGTCAAGTGACACTACAATCCAATAATATAGTAGCATACCATAAGCTCACAACAATCCATCAAGTAAATCTTCACAAGGATACCACAGTAGCATAGTAGCATACCATAAGCTCACAAGAATCCATCATTTTCTTCACAAGGATACCACGGTAGCATACCATAGTAGCATTTCATGCATTTAAATGAACCGAGTAGCATCAAACCAACCAAATGTCCAACTAGCAAGCAATACCAAGTGAGAAAGTCTTCATTACCTTGTACGAGGTTCGGACAAGGATTTATAGAACAAGTACGAGAGGCGAGAGGCAGAGGCATAGACAATTTCTATAAGCATATAGAACACTCCAATTTCTATAAGCATAGACAATTTCATTGTCACATCTTTCTATAAGCATCACTAGCGAGCGGCAGCAATGCATATGAACACCATATACGAGTACGGTTCAGAACAATTTCATTGTCACATTGTACGGGTTCGAACAACATATAGAACACTCCAATAAGCATCACTAGCAGCGGCGGCAATGCATATGAACACCATATGAAGCAAAACGATTAGGGGCAATGCATCCAGAGCAACAGCGGCAATACATCCGGAGCGAGCATTTCGTCGAGCACGTTGTGCTCGCGCGGGGGAGGAAGAGGGAGGGGAGGGGAGGAAGAGGGAGGGAGCTCACCGACGACAACAACGGTTGTGGAGGAGCTCACCGACGACGACGGCAAGGGTGGAGGTCGCGGCGGCTCCTCCACCTTGACGCGACGGCGGCCCCTCCTCGCGGCGGCCCCTCCTCGCCGTAGCGGCAGCTTGTGCTGCAGGTGGCGGGGATGGGAGGAGCGTGGCGGCGGGCGGCCCTCGCGTAGGAAGGCGGCGGCGACGGCGACGGCGATGGCGACGACCATGGCGGCGCGCGGTGAGGAGAGGGGAGAGGGGAGAGGCGCGCGGTACGGATCGAGAGGTGAACGGGCGTGGGCGGGGAGGGCACGGGATGATATAGCTAAGTTCCCTTAGTTCTGTGGCGCACCAGAACAAGTGCGCCACGGAATCAACTACTTACGTGGCGCACCAAAGCAAGTGCGCCACGAAACGATGACTTCGTGGCGCGGCGCGCCGCGTGCGCCACGTAAATACGTACACCGATAATTGGGGGTGACGAGGTTGTGGGGCCCGCCAAGTTTTTGTGGCGCATGGTCGGCTGCTGCGCCACAAAATTAAGCTGTTTCGTGGCGCACCTTGCCTGGTGCGCCACAAAATAAATTTCTGTGGCGCATATTTTCTGGTGCGCCACAGAACTAAGGTCCGCCTATAAGGGTTTTCCTACTAGTGCGCGCAGACTCACCAGGCATAACACGCCCGAGTCGAAGATGGTGACCGAAGATCTGGGGAATACGGAGTGGGAGAGATTCAAAATCTCCCCTCAAGACATCAACCTACTCAAGAAACTGGGAATCAGCAAGAAAGAAGGCACGCTTCGCTTCCCCAGTGAAGAAAGCTACCCAATCCCTCCAATGGAGTATCGGGTCAGTTTCGTCGATCACCTCATCCGTGGTCTTTCCGCCCCCATTCACAATTTCTTACGGGGGTTGCTTTTTATGTACGGACTGCAACTGCACCATCTTACTCCCAACTCCATCCTCCGTATCTCAATCTTCATCACGCTTTGCGAAGCTTTCCTTGGAGTCCAGCCTAACTGGGCTCTATGGAAACGCATTTTCTTCTGTCGCCGTAATGGCTCCCATGGCGTCGCCTATAACATTGCCGGCGTTGTGATCTGCGTTCACCCTGACGTCGAATATTACGACGTCAAATTCCCTGACTCAGTACAAGGGTGGCGCAAAAAATGGTCGTACATTCACGAGGAAAATCATGGCTCTGTTGAAGACAACATCCCTCGGTTTGATGGTACCGAGAAAATCTGTCGCCGTCGTTCCTGGGATGCAGAGGCTACCGACGAAGAAAAAGCGGCGACAGAAGCCTTGATGACACGCATCCACCAACTCCAAAATACCCGAGGACAAGAACTGTCGGGTATCCAAATCACGGCGTACTTCCTTAGGACCAGGGTACAACCTCTGCAAGCTCGAAAAAATCCCCTCTTGAAGTATGCTGGCGACAAAGATGAAGATCGCTTGTCGGTGGATTTGCCGGTCAAGGATTTGGAAAAACTTGTCCGAAATATCTCTTCCCTCAACAAGAAAGATCCTATCCCATCGTCTTGTCGCGTAAAGCCGTATAGCGCCACCAACGCACTCCCTGAGGTAATTTTATGCATGGACTATTTTTCTCGAGTACGTATTTTTGTTGACATCCTTTCCATAACTTTTTGTCGACATTCTTCTTTTTGCAGAACCACCCAAATCTTGTTTCTCTTCCTCCCCTTCCTGAAGGTGGAGAGGTCGAAGAACGGGCCGTTGACACCGACGACTACAAGGGCACTTCTCGCCCTGAGAGTGAAACCGCGGGTTCTCGAAAATCCGCGGTATCCTCTAAAAAGGAAGAATCCGAGGCTACCGGGTCGGCACACTCTCCTCCCCCAGTTGTTTCTCCCAAGAACAAAAGAAAAAGGGATGAAGTTGTCGACTCCGGCACCTCCAAGACCGGCACACCTCCTGCCGAAGAAGTTGCTCCTACTGAAAAAAGGACAACTTTCGACCCTTACACCGATGCTCTTATCAGCTCATAAGTTCCCGCCGCTGTTTGTTGTTTGCCATTGATTATTTCAACTATATTTTCTTACTTTCTTGTCGCATTTTTTGTAGTGATGATGAGGAGGAGATTCAACCTATTGACGCGACTGCTCGGACGAGTACGTCTCGCACTTTAGTAGTTTTTTGAAGCTCATCCCAACGAGGATGAAACTTCGCCTTCTCGACGATATGCAGAACATTCAACTCCAATTGCAAGCCCCCGAGCCTCTTCACCAAAGAGAGCTAGGGTAGAACCAGCCAAGGAACCCCTTCTGCTGGCTGGTAATTCTACGACTCCTTCATTGGATGATGTAAGTTTTTCACTGTTGTTTTTTTGTCGAATATTTCAGCATTTGTCAACTCCCCTTTGTTTCTTGCGTAGTCCTATCGAACTTTTCCTTCTATATTGAATTTTCTTTTTCTTTTGCTCTTTCTTCAGCCTGTGATGAAGGAATTTGTTCGCCTCGGTACCCAATTCGTCGGGTACCGTGATCATGCGAATAAACTTGAAGGTACTAATTTTCCTCGCCCTCTCTACTATACATACTCCATTGTTTTGCCATGACTTTACCGTCGTTTTATTTTTACCAGAATCTCTTGCCGAAGCCAACAAGCGCGCTGACGCTCTTGCCGAAGCCAACAGCTCGCAAGAAAGCTGAAACAGATGCCGCTGCCGTCAAAGACCTTCGGAAAAGGCTTCATGCCGCAGAAACTTCTTTGAGCGAGCAAATAACCGAACAATCTGCTCGCGAAGAAGCAATTATCAGGCGCTTGGAGTCGCAGAGCCGTCGCTTTGTCAGTAAGTGTTCAAACTATTTTGATTTCCTTAAACTTGCTTCTCTTTTCTTGTTTATTGATCAATAAAATTTTGCTTTAGCAGGAAAAACATGTCAAGAATATGAACTTGAAGATCCCGACAATGATCCCCTTCTTGACGCGCTTTCTCTCCTTGAAATTCATGGAGATGAAGCACGCGAAGGCCTTGCTGAAGCTGGGGCGGGACTATCGCGGCTCTACCCTTACTTCTTCCCGAAGAAAGAGGAACCCGCGCCTTTTCTTGCTCTCGCTAAATGCTTCAACTCTCAAGAAAATCTTGGGCTCAAACTTCGCCAAGAAGGTTTGAAGATTGGCGTTGAAGGAACAATTGCCCTGGTTGCCGACAGCCAACAAAATGTCGACTGGACTTGGGTTGGCGACACGAAGGAGATGGAGACCAAGAAGTGGCAGTCACTGATCAAGGCTGCGAAGCCAAACTCGAAGAAGATCCTCGCCTATCTTGGATGCAAGCCAACTCCAGCTCCAAGTTCATCAAAGCCGGAGGTCAAGTAGACCAACTTTGCCTTCTCTATTGTTCTCTTTTGATGCTGTCGCCTGATACGTCTCCAACGTTTCCATAATTTCTGTTGTTCCATGCTTGTTTTATGACAATACTTACATGTTTTGCTTGCACTTTATAATGTTTTTATGCGTTTTCCGGAACTAACCTATTAACAAGATGCCACAGT
Organism: Lolium rigidum; assembly: GCF_022539505.1. NCBI lineage: Eukaryota > Viridiplantae > Streptophyta > Magnoliopsida > Poales > Poaceae > Lolium > Lolium rigidum. Next base: position 15,900,363 of record NC_061514.1, on the reverse strand, counting down.
GCCAGTTCCTGTTTTCTGCTGTTTTTGGTTCCAGAAAGGCTGTTCGGGCAATATTCTCGGAATTCGACGAAACGAAGACCCAGCATCCTATTTTTCCCGGAACCTTCCAGAAAGTCAAAGGGGGACCAGAGAGGAGCCCTGGGGGCCCCACACGTGTGGCCGACGCGGCCCAGGAGGGGGGCGCGCCGCCCTAGTGTGAGGTGGCCCCGTGGCCCCTCCGACTCCGACTCTTCGCCTATTTAAGCCCTTGAGACCTAAAAACGCGATACCAATTGACGAAACTCCAGAAAGACTCCAGGGGCGCCGCCACCATCGCGAAACTCCAATTCGGGGGACAGAAGTCTCTGTTCCGGCACCCTGCCGGGACAGGGAAGTGCCCCCGGAAGCCATCTCCATCAACGCCATCGCCTCCACCATGCTACGTGAGTAGTTCCCCCATGGACTACGGGTTCTAGCTGTAGCTAGTTGGTATTCTCTCCCCCATGTACTTCAATACAATGATCTCATGAGCTGCCTTACATGATTGAGATTCATCTGATGTAATCGGTGTTGTGTTTGTCGGGATTCGATGGATTGTTACGTTATGATTTTCTATCTACAAAGTTTGTGAAGTTATTGTTGCTGCAATCTTGTTGTGTTTAATGCTTGTCACTAGGGCCCGAGTGGCATGATCTTAGATTTGAGCTCTATAATTATTGCTTAGATTGTATCTACAAGTTGTATGCACATGTCTATGTCCGGAACCAAAGGCCCCAAAGTGACAGAAATTGGGACAACTGGAGGGAAGATATGAGGATCACATGTTTTCACGGAGTGTTAATGCTTTGCTCCGGTGCTCTATTAAAAGGAGTACCTTAATTTCCAGTAGATTCCCTAGAGGCCCGGCTGCCACCGGCCGGTAGGACAAAAGATGTTGTACAAGTTTCTCATTGCGAGCACGTATGACTATATATGGGAAACATGCCTACATGATTAATGATCTTGATATTCTGTCTTAATGCTATTTCAATCCTATCAATTGCCCGACTGTAATTTGTTCACCCAACACTTGTTATTGGAGAGTTGCCACTAGTGTAGATCGCTGGGAACCCCGGTCCATCTCTCATCAATATATACTCGTTCTACATGTCATTGGAAGTAGTATCAACTATCTTCTGGTGCCATTGCTCCTGTGTTACTATTACTGCTGCTGTGTTATCTGTTACTCATTGCTCTCATATCATCTGCTACTTTCACATCACCCCTCGTTGCTAGTGCTTTTCCAGGTGCAGCTGAATTGACAACTCGGTTGTTAAGGCTTATAAGTATTCTTTACCTCCCCTTGTGTCGAATCAATAAATTTGGGTTTTACTTCCCTCGAAGACCGCCGCGATCCCCTGTACTTGTGGGTCATCAAGACTGTTTTACGGCGCCGTTGTCGGGGAGGCATAGCTCTACTCATAAGTTCACCTGGGGAGTACACTCTACCTCTCTCTCTATTTTATTTTATTTTGTTTTGCTTAGTTTACTTTTGTCTAGTTTATTTGTGCTTAGTTTATTTCTGTCTAGTATTATTTTGCTTAGTTTACTTTTGCCTAGTTACTTTTTGTCTTGTTTTATTTTCCTCATATACCCAAAACTCCATAAAAATTTGAAAAATCGAAAAATTAAAAAACTGTTGTTATGGGAGAACCAACAACCTACTTGGAGCTTATAGAATGTTATAATAATTATAGAAAATCAAGAACTGGTAAAATAATGAGTGCTATGATAGAAAAATTGAATACAATGGCTAGAATCTTGCTTAGACGCCATGATATAAACTGTTGCTCTCAACAGGATACTAAACATCTTAAATTTCAATGTGGCTTTAGAGAGGAATTTTTAATTAAGAACTATAATCGGAATTGCTATATTCATTATGGGTTCGAAGAGGTAGAACAATTTGTCTTATTTATGGGAGAATCCGAGAAAGAATCCTTCATGGTTGAGAATTATGAAACTTGTGCTATTTGTAAGGACCTTAAAGATTATCTCTCTACTATCCTTAATTCTTGCATACAATGCTACAGTGGTAATCCTTATATCATTGATTATAAAGACAGACTCATTAATGCACAAGAATGCACTCACAATTTGCAGGAACCTGTGGAAGAAGAAACTGATGAACCTGAAAGCTCATTGGATGAAAAAGAGGAGGAAATTGATGAACCTGAAAGCTCATTGGATGAAAAAGAAGAGGAGAGCGACGAACAAAAGGAGGAAGAATGGATTAGCTACCCATGCCAACCTTCTAATGAGAGTAACTCTTTATCTCTTACATTATTTGATTGTCCTCCATGCTTACCCAATGAGGTTGAATGTTATGTTCCTGTGGATTCTCTTGAAATATTACCTATGAGTAAAACTTGTGAGGATAATTATGCTACTGTTATATATGATAATCCATGCTACTTTGATAAATCTTATGATAATGCTTTGTTTGTGCCTGGTGTCGAAATGCATGGTACTAAAGAATTTTGCTTGGCAAATGTTTATGATAAAGCTTTAGATGATGGTCCTATGTTACTTGATAATATTAATTGTACTACTAATGAAAATGGGATTGGAGAGATCTTGACATTATCTATGAGTCCCATATCTCTTGAGATTGATCGATCACCTTGTTATATTATTGATAAAAGTGAGTTTGAAAGTTTGGATCCCACTATTTTTGAGTTTGATAAAAATTATGTGTTTGGAAATCATGAAAAGTATGCTGCATGTGATAGTTATATTGTTGAGTTTGTTCATGAAGCTACTGAAAATTATTATCGAGAGGAAAATATGGTTGTAGAAATTTGCATGGTACTAAAACACCTCTCTATGTGCTTAAAATTTTGAAGTTACTCTTGTTTTATCTTCTTATGCTTGTCACTTTGTTCTTCATGAATTTATTTGTGCACAAGATTCCTATGCATAGGAAGTGGGTGAGACTTAAATGTGTTTTGAATTTGCTTTTTGATGCTCTCTTTCGCCTCAATTCCTATTTCTTGCGAGTGCATCATTAAAACTACTTGAGCCCATCTTAATGGTCGTAAAGAAAGAACTTCTTGGGAGATAACCCATGTGTTATTTTGCTACAGTACTTTGTTTTATATTTGTGTCTTGGAAGTTGTTTACTACTGTAGCAACCTCTCCTTATCTTAGTTTTGTGTTTTGTTGTGCCAAGTGAAGCCTCTAATCGAAGGTTGATACTAGATTTGGATTTCTACGCAGAAACAGATTTCTATCTGTCACGAATGTGGGCTGTTTTCTCTGTAGGTAACTCGGAAAAATATGCAAATTTACGTGCGTGTTCCTCAGATATGTACGCAACTTTCATTAGTTTTGAGTTTTCTGAAATGAGCAACAGAAGTATTTATTTAAAATTCGTCTTTACTGGCTGTTCTGTTTTGGCAGATTCTGTCTCTGTTTTTTGCATTGTCTCTTGTGGACTTTAAGCAAGGCTTTCTAGACGTAGAGGGCTGTTGAGTTCTTGCAATGTGCCACTACAGGACCAAGGTGGATTCAAATTTTTTTAGTACTAACCCCTCTAATGAAGTTTATGAGAAGCTTGGTGTGAAGGAAGTTTTCAAGGGTCAAGAGAGGAGGATGATATATGATCAAGAAGAGTGAAAAGTCTAAGCTTGGGGATGCCCCCATGGTTCATCCCTGCATATTTCAAGAAGACTCAAGCGTCTAAGCTTGGGGATGCCCAAGGCATCCCCTTCTTCATCAACTTATCAGGTTTTTCTATTGAAACTATATTTTTATTCGGTCACGTCATATGTGCTTTACTTGGAGCGTCTGTGTGCTTTTATTTTTGTTTTGTTGAAATAAGATCGGATCCTAGCAATCCTTGTGTGGGAGAGAGACACGCTCCGCTTTTTCATATGAACACTTTTGTTCTTCGTTTTACTTTTAAGGTTCAATGATACAAGTTGGAATCTATTGCACTTATTTATATTTGGTTGAAAACAGAAAATGCCTCATCATGTCTTGAATAATTTGACACTTGGCAATTGTTTTGAGCTCTCAAGTAGATCATGATTAAGTTTTTTCATGTAGTTTAAACCTATTAGTGGAGAATTACTGTAGATCTTGTTGAAATTGGTTTGCATGATTGATCTCTCTTAAGGTCTAGATATTTTCTGGTAAAAGTGTTTGAGCAACAAGGAAGACTGTGTAGAGTATTATAATGCTTGCAATATGTTCTTATGTAAGTTTTGCTGTACCCGTTCATACTTGTGTTTGCTTCAAATAACCTTGCTAGCCCAAAGCCTTGTACTGAGAGGGAATGCTTCTCGTGCATCCAAAACCTTGAGCCAAAACCTATGCCATTTGTGTCCACCATACCTACCTACTATGTGGTATTTCCTGCCATTCCAAAGTAAATTGCTTGAGTGCTACCTTTAAACAATTCAAAATGCTTCTCAATTTGTGTCAATGTTTTATAGCTCATGAGGAAGTATGTGGTGTTTATCTTTCAATCTTGTTGGGCAACTTTCACCAATGGACTAGTGGCTTCATCCGCTTATCCAATAATTTTGCAAAAGAGCTGGCAATGGGATTCCCAGTCCCAAATTAATTAACAAAAATAGACACTCCTCCATGGTATGTGATTGTTGGACGGCACCCGAAGGATTCGGTTAGCCATGGCTTGTGTAAGCAAAGGTGGGGAGGAGTGTCATCATAATAAAACTAAAATAAAAGGGCACTCCTTCATGGTATGAGATTGTTGGCAGGCACCCGAGGATTCGGTTAGCCATGGTTTGTGAAAGAAAGGTTGGAAGGAGTGCCACCCAAAAATAAAAATAATTCATGGGAGCCGCTCTTGAAGGTTTGTCCGGCAAGGGGTTAGAGTGCCCACTACCATTCGTTGACAACAACAAACACCTCTCAAAACTTTACTTTTATGCTCTCTTTATGTTTTCAAAACCAAAGCTCTAGCACAAATATAGCAATCGATGCTTTCCTCTTTGAAGGGCCATTCTTTTACTTTATGTTGAGTCGGTTTACCTACTTCCTTCCATCTTAGAAGCAAACACTTGTGTCAACTGTGCATTGATTCTTACATACTTGCATATTTGCATTCATCATATTACTTTGTGTTGACAATTACCCATGAGATATGCATGTTACAAGTTGAAAGCAACCGCTGAAACTTATATCTTCCTTTGTGTTGCTTCGATGCCTTTACTTTGAACTTATTGCTTTATGAGTTAACTCTTGTGCAAGACTTTTGATACTTGTCTTGAAAGTACTCTTCATGAAAAGTTTTGCTATATGTTATCTATTTGTTAGCAACTATTGATCATTGCCTTGAGTCACTTCATTCATTTCATATGCTTTGTAATAGTATGATCAAGGTTATGTAAGTAGCATGTCACTACAGAAATTATTCTTTTTATCGTTTACCTGCTCGGGACGAGCATGAACTAAGCTTGGGGATGCTAATACGTCTCCAACGTATCCATAATTTCTGTTGTTCCATGCTTGTTTTATGACAATACTTACATGTTTTGCTTGCACTTTATAATGTTTTTATGCGTTTTCTGGAACTAACCTATTAACAAGATGCCACAGTGCTAGTTCCTGTTTTCTGCTGTTTTTGGTTCCAGAAAGGCTGTTCGGGCAATATTCTCGGAATTCGACGAAACGAAGACCCAGCATCCTATTTTTCCCGGAACCTTCCAGAAAGTCAAAGGGGGAACAGAGGGGAGCCCTGGGGGCCCCACACGTGTGGCCGGCGCGGCCCGGGGGGGGCGCGCCGCCCTAGTGTGAGGTGGCCCCGTGGCCCCTCCGACTCCGACTCTTCGCCTATTTAAGCCCTTGAGACCTAAAAACGCGATACCAATTGACGAAACTCCAGAAAGACTCCAGGGGCGCCGCCACCATCGCGAAACTCCAATTCGGGGGACAGAAGTCTCTGTTCCGGCACCCTGCCGGGACGGGGAAGTGCCCCCGGAAGCCATCTCCATTAACGCCATCGCCTCCACCATGCTACGTGAGTAGTTCCCCCATGGACTACGGGTTCTAGCTGTAGCTAGTTGGTATTCTCTCCCCCATGTACTTCAATACAATGATCTCATGAGCTGCCTTACATGATTGAGATTCATCTGATGTAATCGGTGTTGTGTTTGTCGGGATCCGATGGATTGTTACGTTATGATTGTCTATCTACAAAGTTTGTGAAGTTATTGTTGCTGCAATCTTGTTGTGTTTAATGCTTGTCACTAGGGCCCGAGTGGCATGATCTTAGATTTGAGCTCTATAATTATTGCTTAGATTGTATCTACAAGTTGTATGCACATGTCTATGTCCGGAACCAAAGGCCCCAAAGTGACGAAATTGGGACAACTGGAGGGAAAGGCTTAGATATGAGGATCACATGTTTTCACGGAGTGTTAATGCTTTGCTCCGGTGCTCTATTAAAAGGAGTACCTTAATTTCCAGTAGATTCCCTAGAGGCCCGGCTGCCACCGGCTGGTAGGACAAAAGATGTTGTACAAGTTTCTCATTGCGAGCACGTATGACTATATATGGGAAACATGCCTACATGATTAATGATCTTGATATTCTGTCTTAATGCTATTTCAATCCTATCAATTGCCCGACTGTAATTTGTTCACCCAACACTTGTTATTGGAGAGTTGCCACTAGTGTAGATCGCTGGGAACCCCGGTCCATCTCTCATCATTATATACTCGTTCTACATGTATCAACTATCTTCTGGTGCCATTGCTCCTGTGTTACTATTACTGCTGCTGTGTTACTGTTACTACTGCTCTCATATCACTGCTACTTTCACATCACCCCTGTTGCTAGTACTTTTCCAGGTGCAGCTGAATTGACAACTCAGTTGTTAAGGCTTATAAGTATTCTTTACCTCCCCTTGTGTCGAATCAATAAATTTGGGTTTTACTTCCCTCGAAGACTGCCGTGATCCCCTATACTTGTGGGTCATCATCGCCTTTTATAGATTTGGCTACAATTGTCCCCTTGGTTCATTAGGAACCATCCTTTTGTAATAGCTATGTAAATACGTCGAATATCAATGGAAATCTATTTTGCTGGATGATTGATGTTGAGCCTTTTCTTTCAGTTGACGTTCGATAACTATACTCCAACTCCTGCTCCTTCCGATATTTTGCCTACTTCTTCTCGCTTGAAGAAAGCGCTTGTTAATACAGAACTTGGTGAAGATTCCTCGAGTAAGAATTTATTGCAAGACTTGGAAGAACTTCGTCAACAACTTCAGTCTATCAAAAAACAGTCACTTATGGTAATGGAGCAATCTCGAAAGTCTTCCAAGAGGGAAAAAATTGCTCTGCAACAGGCGCAGGAAGCCATAGCTGTCAAGGAAACTGCTCTGGCTGAAGCCGCGAAAGCTGCTTCTCGAGAAAACACCCTGCTTGAATTGATGATTGAGGCAAGCTCGGAGATGGAGGGTATACTCCTTGGGCTAATCCTTCTCTTCCTTTTTGTACTTTGCCTGTTTTCTGCCTTTAACTGATATACTATCACCAAATAGGTCCCTTTTTGGATGCTGAGGCCGAGGATCAAAGAATGGATACAAGATCAAATTTACTTATTAACTTAGGACTTGATCATGGCGTCCTTTTCTGGGCCACCCCAGAACGTACCCGACAAATTGTAAGATTCCAAGACCGCTCGTGCCAAGTTCGGGAATTTCTTGAATTTTGTTCCATCACTTTATCCAAGATTTTCAATGCTATGTTTCCTCGGAATATTCAACCAAAATCTCTCCGTGAACTAATGGAGAAATTTAAGGATGTGCAGAAGATCCATGGCTTTGTAAAAGCTCAACTGATAGCTGGTGCCAAGGTTACCCTTATTATGCTTCAAATTTACCACCCCAAACTTGATATGACAAAGGTAGTGGAAACTGTTCATGCTAAGCTGAGGCAACGGTGAAGAGGTGTTGATAAAATCAATGCACGGATTACCCCAGTAGCTGAGGAAATAATTGATGACCTTATTCGGATGGACGACGACTTTTTTGCAGACGGCCATTATGCCGATTTTCTGGGTGCTGCTCCCGAAGAAGCTAGAGTAAATATTGACGACTTGTTGGGTCGCAACTGAATTTGTATTTTGTCGATAAGAACTATAACTTTGCTGTATGTACGTTGTAAGTTGTATATACATATTTTTCTTCCCTCGAGCCCCCGAGCGTCTCGGCGGTGAACTGCTATATTGTTTTTGCGAGGTTAAACCAAGGCAAACAAATTGTAATAAGTATACTATATTTGTGGGTACTAGCCCCCGAGTCTTTTACTCTTTTTTGATTGCTATTTTGTACCTTCCTTTTATCTGGCGAGGTACTTGGTACCAAGGTGAAATATTTTTGCCAGTTAGATTCATCTATATTGTATATATATTTGTAACTTCGAGGCGTAAGCCCCCGAGCATGTCGAAGAAAAAGATATATATCTCCACTATCTTTATTATATTGCAGCACCGCGAGCCCGCCTCATTAAAAACCTTTCCCGGCCCCTCTCGTGCCCCGAAAAAGGAAAAGAGTGCGTCTGAAAACTCGCGGGAGTTTCAGTACATTGTATTTTTACAAGGAGGACTATATTTCGGCACTAAGCGTAGAAATGCCTTAGCTGTGCCACGTTCCAGGGGTTTTTCTCGGGAACCCCTGTCTTCTTATCCTTGATCCTGTATGCTCCTCCTTCGATGACTTCCGTGACGATGTAAGGGCCAAGCCATGGTGACTCGAGTTTTTCAGTACTCTGTTGATTGAGTCTTAGAACTAGATCTCCCACCTGAAAGGATCTTGGTCGCAACCGTCGACTGTGATAGTTTTTCAGGTCTTGCTGGTACTTGGTGACCCGTGATAGTACTTCATCTCGAGCTTCGTCTAATGCATCGACATCGTCCTCTAATGCTCTTCCTGAAGTTTCCTCATCGTACTCCGTGACTCTTGGAGAATCATGCTCTATTTCTATCGACAGTACTGCCTCTGCTCCATGGACCAGAAAGAACGGAGTCTCCTGCGTCGCTGTATTTGGCGTTGTTCGAATACTCCACAACACACTTGGTAGCTCCTCTGGCCAGGTGTGTCGAGCTTTTTCCAATGGTCCTAACAAGCGCTTCTTGATACCGTTGCAGATGATACCGTTGGCTTTCTCGACTTGGCCGTTGGTTTGTGGATGCGCAACTGACGCGAAGTGCAATTTGATGCCTACCTCTGCACAGTACGCCTTGAATTCCTTGGATGTGAAGTTACTGCCATTGTCCGTGACAATGCTGTGAGGTACTCCGAATCGAAAGACAATGCTTTTCACGAACTTTATTGCAGATGTTGCGTCTGGTGAATTTATCGGCTTGGCTTCTATCCACTTGGTAAATTTGTCGACAGCGACGAGCATATACTCGTATCCTCCTGGCGAGGCTTTATGTAACTTCCCCACCATATCGAGGCCCCATTGAGCAAAAGGCCAGGACAATGGTATTGGCATCAGCTCTGCTGTCGGAGAATGGGGTTTCGCGGCAAATCTCTGGCACGCATCGCAAGTTCGTACTATCTCCTTTGCATCCTCGATTGCTGTCAACCAGTAGAATCCAGCTCGAAAAACCTTGGCGGCAATAGCTCGACTACTCGCGTGATGGCCACATATTCCCTCGTGTACATCCTTCAAGATTATCCTTCCTTCTTCGGGTGTAACGCACCGCTGTAACACACCCGAAATACTGCGTTTATATAGCTCCCCTTTGACCACTATGAAGGCCTTGGACCGTCTAATAACTCGCCTTGCTTCAACTGGATCGTCAGGTATTATTTTCCTTAGGATGTATGATATGTACGCCTGCATCCATGGAACTTGCACCATCAGTACTAGATCCTGTTCCTCTTCTTCCAATGTTTCTTTCGCAGCCCCCGAGGATTTCTCATCCTTCTCCTTCTTTGTTGGCTTTGTGGATCTCTCTGTTATCTCCTCCCAGAACACGCCCGGAGGAATCGCGAGACACTGCGACCCGATGTTTGCGAGAACATCGGCTTCATCATTGCTCAGCCTGCTGATGTGATTTACTTCGCATCCATCAAATAACTTATCGAGCTCGTTGTATACTTCCTTGTATGCCACCATGCTGTCATTGACTGCGTCACATTGGTTCATGACTTGCTGAGCCACCAATTGTGAGTCGCCAAAGATTTTTAATCGGGTTGCGCCGCAAGCTTTCGCCATCTTCATCCCGTGTATAAGAGCTTCGTATTCTGCCTCATTGTTAGACGCATTTGGGAACGTCATCCGTAAGACGTATTTTAATTTGTCGCCTTCAGGTGATATGAGTATCACGCCTGCTCCAGCTCCCTCTAACCTCTTGGACCCGTCAAAGTTCATAGTCCAGGTTCTTGATAGATCCGGGGGTCCTGTATTTTGCTGCTCCATCCACTATTCGATGAAGCCTGGTAGAATTTGCGACTTTATTGCTTTTCTTTTTTCATACGTGATGTCCCGAGGAGAAAGTTCTATTCCCCAAAGGGAGACACGACCTGTAGCTTCTGGATTGTTTAATATATTGGATAAAGGCGCCTCATTGACCACTATTATCGGATGCACCGAAAAATAGTGCCGCAATTTTCTTGCGGTTGTGAACACTCCGTATGCTAGCTTCTGGTACTGTGGGTACCTCTGTTTTGAAGGCGATAATACTTCACTAATGAAATATACCGGCCTCTGCACTCCATGGAGTTTTCCTTCTTCTTCTCTTTCGACAACTAGCGCCGTGCTGACCACCTGGGGTGTAGCCGCAATGTATAACAGGAGGGGTTCCTTCTCTTTTGGCGCCACCAAGATTGGTGGTGTCGAAATTGCGCGTTTAAGATCCTCGAAAGCTCTATCTGCCTCTTCGTTCCACTGGAACTTATCTCCTTGTTTGATTAGGGCGTAGAACGGTAACGCCTTTTCTCCCAGTCTGGCGACGAATCTGCTTAAAGCTGCGACTCGCCCAGTTAGCTGATGTATTTCTTTCAACTTTGTTGGCTTCCTCATTGTTACGATAGCTTGGATTTTTTCGGGATTTGCTTCAATCTCTCTTGCTAAAACTAAGAACCCGAGATGTTCTCCTGCAGGGACGCCGAAAGAACACTTCGTCGGGTTCAGCTTGAGACAAAACTTGTCGAGATTGTCAAAAGTTTCCTTCAGGTCCTCGATTAGCGTGTCCCCCTTTTTTGATGTTATGACGACGTTGTCGATGTACACTTGTATGTTTTTCCCGATCTGTGTTGCTAGGCACTTCTGCATCATCCGCTGATATGTTGCTCCCGCGTTTTTCAAACCAAAGGGCATTGTTCTATAACAAAACACGCCATAAGGTGTGATGAACGCTGTTTTGACCTCGTCCTCTTCTTTCAATCTGATCTGGTTATAACCAGAGTAAGCATCCAGGAAGGAAAGACGTTCACATCCTGCCATGGAGTCGATAATTTGATCGATCCTCGGGAGGGGAAAGTGATCCTTTGGACAATGTTTGTTGAGACACGTAAAGTCAACACACATGCGAAGGACTTTAGTGTTTTTCTTTGCGACCAAAACTGGGTTTGCTACCCATGTGGCCTCTGTGTGCAGCTCCTTAATAAAACCAGATTCTCTTAGTCGGTCAATTTCTGACAGCATAACTTTGCGGTTTGGCTCCGAAAAACGCCGCAAAGGTTGCTTGATTGGTCTCGCTATTGGATCCAAGTATAGGTGGTGCTCGGCAAGTTCCCTGGGTACTCCTGGCATGTCAGCTGGACACCATGCGAAGATTTTCCAGTGCTCACGGAGGAACTCGACGAGCGCGCTTTCCTATGCGAGGTCCATGTTTGTCGCGATGGACGTCGTTTTCGTCGGATCTGTCGGGTGAATCTGCACCTCCTTGGAATCCTTTGCGGTGTTAAAAGTTGATTCCTTGTTAGGCCTCCCTACATCTGGCAGCACGTCATAATTAGTTGTAAGCCTTGACGCCATGTATTCCGCTTGCATCCCGAAAGTTTCTGATAGTCGATGGAAATCCTTGTCGCATTTATCGGCTAGCGCGAAACTGCCTTTGACTGTGATTGGTCCCTTAGGTCCCGGTAACCTCCAAAGCAGATACGTGTAATGTGGTACCGCTATAAACCTGGCATATGCTGGTCGTCCCAACAAAGCGTGATACTGCGACAGGAAATCCACAACTTCGAATTCCAACCGTTCTATTATGTAGTTTTCTCGGGTCCCGAACTGAACGTCGAGATTGATCCTCCCCAGTGGGTAGCTTGGCTTCTCTGGTGTGATGCCATGAAAACGTGTGTCGGTTGGTTTCAAATTTGCTAGGGAGATGTTCATCTTCCTTAGCGTATCTGCGTACATAAGGTTTAAGCTGCTGCCGCCATTTATAAACACTCGAGATTCGTCGAATCCTGCAATTACTGCTGGTAAGATGAGTGCTGATTGCCCTGGTCGAGGAACTTGCTGCAGATGATCCGCTATTGCGAAGCCAATGTCTTGCCCTGACCAATTTAAGTACTCAACCGTTGGTGGAGGCATCTTCTCTGCCATGAACACTTGCCGCGAGATTACCTTCTGAGCCCTATTAGACGGCCTAGCTTTCTGAATCATCGAGACCGCACCATTGGAGTTAGGATCAACATATGGAGGTGGCTGTGGTGCTGCCGCTATTCTGAGCTGATGTCGATTTTCGTCCGTGATTGCGGGAGGAGGTGGCAAGTGGATCTCACTCCTGGGCCCCTGGGGGTTTCTATTTGTTACTTGAGCATTGGCTATCCCTGCAACCCGCAGCATTGCTTGAAAATTACGGCAGTCTTTCTGCAGATGTCCTGACTGCCTTTTCCCATTGCTATCGAGATAAAAATGCATCTGGCACGGCCCGTTCATCATATCTTCGGGAGTTACAAAAGGTCTTTGAAACCTTGACCCGCTATTTTGCCTGTTATTCCGAGAGTCATCTCTATTGTCGCCTTGATGTGCATTACTCCTTTGATAATCATCTCTATTGTTTCCTCCATTGTTTCCCCGAAACCCAGCCGATATTTGGCCAGGGGCATCGTAACTCGAGAATTGTCGAGGAAATCGGCGCCTATTTTGAAAATTTCGACTGCGGTCCTCCTCTGGTGACCTGTGTCGTTTATTATGTACTGCATCTTCGCCATCTGCCCATCTGTTTGCTATTTCCATTAATGCTGATATTGTCTTTGGGTTCGTTCTTCCCAAGTCCTCCACAAAATCTCCTCGTCGAACTCCTGCTACAAACGTATCTATCGCTCTCTCGTCAGATATATTTCCTGCCGAGTTTTTGATGATGTTCCACCTTTGAATGTACTTCCTCA